>NC_079153.1:6067370-6371433 GCF_947563725.1 Argiope bruennichi | reverse complement strand
ACATTTCTTTCTTTACAGAAAGAAAGAAAACAGGGGAGAGAACAATGAAAAAAAAATGCAAATATAGTCATACTTTGCAATGAAGCAGACTTTATAACTCAATTGGTCATCAACAAATTCAAAGTTATTTGTTTTCTGAAATGCTTTGCACAAATTGCAAAAAAATATTCATTATGGCAACCATAAAAAGAAGATAACTAAATTTGCACGCTTTATATATATATATATATATATATATATATATATATATATATATATATATATATATATAAAAACTAGCTGATTTTTGTATTCTTTAGAGAATTGAAATATGCAAACATTTCGGAAATTTTGAAAACTCTGAAATGAAAGTTTGTTCCTCGAATTATTCAATTTGTTTTTGAAATACTTTTTATTGTTACTCAGAATGAAAATATCTTAAATATTTTTTCTCCTCGCTTCTTTTAATGCATTGTTTCTCCAAACACTTCGCAAACCAGTTTTAACAATCACTGTACAAAATAAAATAGTTCGAAGAAATTCCTTTGATCTGGATGAATAACGATGGGTACTGAAAATTCCCTGAAGTATTTCATGAGGCAAAATAAGAAAATATACTTACAACTTCTTTATTAAGATTTGTTTACGTTTTCTGAAGCAAAAATCATTTTAGGAATTAATAGTTTGGATGCACAAGTACAAAAAGTACAAATAATCAGAGATAAAAAAAGAAAATTTTATTGAATAATGTCAACGAGCATTCGTTATCATTATAAAGAAATTGGAAAGATATATTTTTAGAAGAAAAAGCGTTTCTAATTTTTTTTGTATATTTTCAAAGACAGAATTATAAGGCTTCATTTATTAAATCATTAATATTAACATACAACAATTTGTGAGTCTGATTATTGGCGACAATTAATAATGAACCAAATATCATACTTTACTATTTCATAGAAATTGAAAGAAAGAAAAGGTTTTTGGTTGTTTTACATGTCAGTACTGGAATAAATTAATTTGAGCATTTCCATATGAAATTAGTTGATTTAAAACTTATAATAAAAATGTCTACTGAATAGAAAATGTTGAAATTTGAATTTCTACCTTAGAGGCAGAAGTTAGCATTTTATTACACAGAGTGTTCCAAAAGACTACTGACACATTAGAAAAAAAGAGCATAAATTCAAGTAATTGTTGTAGAAGAGTGCACAGTGCCCAAAATTTCTTATTAACTTAGGTATGAAAAAAAAATCTTCATTAATTAAAAGATCTTTCGAAATTTTGCTCATAGATAGAATTATGTATTAAAAGCATTATAGAAACTCAAAACGAACAGCTGTAGAACATAAATCTCAACAGAAGCAGATATCGAACTTTGTACTTTGCATTTAACTACCAGGTTTCAAAATGTGTGACATATCTCGAACTGCTACTAAATACAATTCCATATACATGTTGTTAGAAAAGAAAATTGTTTAGGGCCAAAGATATAAGAGACAAAAAATATTTTCGAATGCTGGTTAAAGAAGCAGAGGCGAAGTTCTATAAAAAGAGTTTAAATTGGGCAAAAATAAATGATAGGTCTAATTTATGTGATTTAATTATGTGAGTCTAATTTATGTGAAAATCAAGTGAGCCATTTGGAATTCATTTTGATGTGGCTAAAAATCCAGACAGTAAATCCTCCCAACTTAGTGCAATTAGAAAAAACTGATGGTTCTTTAGCTAAATCTCCTAAAGAAGTGATGGATGCTATACTTGAATTTCATTTTCCCTCGGATGATGGTGATTCTACGCTTTTCCATGAAAATATTCAAAATAATAGTCGAATTCCTCCAAATTCTCTAAATGTTCCTCCATTTTCAATTTTCGAAGTGGAACATACTATTAACAGTTCAAATAACAAAAAAGCGCCAGGTCCGGATGATATTTCAGCAGTAATTATTAAAGAAGCATTTAAGTGTAATAGCAAAATTTTTGTTGATCTTTATAATGGATGCCAGCACCATGGATATTTCCCTGCAAAATGGAAAGTAGTACAAGTTGTGTTTTTTAACTAGTCAAATAAAAAAGATAGAGATAAAGCAGCTTTTCGGCTTATTTGTCTTCTTGATTTCATTGGAAAAATATTTGATAAAATGTTTACACAGAGAATTTTCTATATTTATTAAAATAATTATTTTCATCAAAATTAATATGTATTTATTCTGGAAAAAATACAACTGAAACAATTATTCACATTAAAAATTGGATTGAGGAGGCAAGAAATAACTCAAAACATAGTGCTATAATTTCTTTAGATGTGAAAAGTGCTTTTAGTCGAGTATGGTGGCCATTAGTGCTACACAATTTGAAAAATATGAATTGCCCTCAAAACCTTTTTACTGTGGTTTCAAGTTTACTCAACGACATAAAAGACTTTTTAATTTATGGCGATCAAATTTTTTAATACAAAATATTCAACTGGATGCCCTTAGGATTTCTAATTTTGCTTCTAGTAACTAATGAAGAACTCTAAATTAATTTTGGAGCAGATACTAAAATAATTGCATTAGCTGATGATTTTTATCTGTTTGTGACAGCAACTAGCAAGCACAAAATTCAAGATTCGGTTAATAGGGCACTAGAAAAATTAGATTGTAGGAGTAAGGTTACTTTTGCGTATGAAAAAACGTAGCTGATTCCTCTTGTTAAAAAAGGGGCGTTATAAACACCCTCCGTATTGTTCTTATTCAGCTAAACCAATCAAGCTTACAAGAAATATGAAGATTCTTGGCAATATTGCTGATGACCGATTAAATGGTATGGCCCATATAAATCATGTGGAAAGTAAGATAACTAAAATTTTAAATACAATTGACAAGTACAATAGTGGAATATCAGGAAATTTTGTCAATTTTTTTTTTACAAAAGAGCCCTGAAAAAATTTTTAGTACATGCAGTTGCAGCTTGGTGGAAAGAAAACTTATAGACATAGGCAAAATATCAATAGCGTACAACGTAAAACATGTTAGCAATAACGGGGGCTTTTCGTACAATATCTACAGCAGCTTTACAAATAATAAGTGGACTTGAACATAAATATGATATGTGATATTTAAACCGCTTGGTAATGGATAAAAAATCACCATAAAGACATCAATATTTTTAATCAGCAATTGAGGGCTCTAAAATGCTTAGTTATGAAAATATATGAGTTCATCCCAGTAAGATTGAAAAGATATAGTGGGTTATTTCTGCAGTGACAGCTCCGCTTTCCATCTAAACAGATGGTTCGAAAATGCATGAACAAGTTGGTGCGGTTTTTTGAGTTCGTGAGAAAATTGAAGAGTTTCAATATAGGTTTGAAAATCACTGTTCAATTTTTCAACAGAACTTTTTGCAATATGGCAAGCTTTAAATTGGAAAAACCATAATAAACCGTATTTGCATTAAAAGTTTGGTAGATGGTAATATCTCATTACATTAAGTTAAAGCCCACATTGTAATCAAAACTAGCTGATCTTATTGCCGAAGTTGCTTCACTTAAACCTGCAATAGACTATCACCTTGGAGAATCTGAAAGGACAATCAACACTCATCTTCGTAAAATTCCCATCGATGAATGGCAATTAAGATGGTAAAATAATGAAAAAGGCCGCTTTAGTTTCAGTATCTTTTCTCAGGTAAAAGTAAATAGATGTATTCACAATAAATATTTACCCGATTAACTACAAACCATGGACTTTTCCCGCATTATCTTAATAGATTCAGTTTCAGAAATTTTAGTTGTAGATGTGGTAATGTTTATGATGACATTCCACACTATATTTTCCATTGCCCTATTCTTCATTATTTATGAAAACTTATTAAATTTCAACAAAATATTTCCCAAATTTTCTATTAAACAATAAATTGACTTTAGAAAAGCTCAAAATATGTTGGATTTCCTATATCATAATAAAAACAGAATTTTCCAAATTGAACAATAATTTATCCTAGTTTATCAAGCACTGTTAAAAGTGGACAGTATCTAGGGAGTACAAGAAAAAAAAATGCAAAAAGAACTCTATCTGGTCTTTTGTTCCTGATCCTGGACTCTACCATAGACTGAGCCATTGTATGTATTTATTTTTCAATTTATTTATTTATTTAATTTTTTTACTTATTTTTTTCATTTGTTTATTTATATTTTTCTCTTTGCTTTTTTTGTTCGTTTGTTTTTCTTTTCTTTTTCTTTTTTTATTCTTTCTTTGCATTTTTTTTCTGTTTTCTAAATTTAAATTGCCTACTTTCGGTAAATTTTATTATTCACAAATTATGTTTCAATTATGTTGTTGGAATATTATGTAGGCTCTTCTGCTTGAGCCCTTTAGACCTCTCTACTTTTTTTTTAATGTCTGCTCCTTTTTTTGTTCCGTTTTTTTTTTTTTTTTTTTCTTTGGCTGTTTTTAACTTTTAGTACAAAAGATTATGAAAAAAAATGAATAGCTAGTCTTTTGATAGCTTTTTAAATTCTATTTTTTAAAAATTATATTTATGAGCTTTTATCGGTGTAACGCCACTTTTGGCACACCTAATCATCATCAGAATACATGTGGTTTTTTTTTTTCATTCATTGAAGAAGACACCGGAACACAAACGTGATTGATATGTGAATTTTGGCAAACGTAACTTCGATGGTATAATCGCATAAAACTTTCACTTGACATTTATTGACGGTCATTTAACATTTTATCGTTGACGGTTGCCTGGTGGTAAGGTCTTGGCTTCTGAACCGTCCAGGTTCTAGAAGCGATAAAACCGAAGAACCGTTGTGTGAACGTGCCTGGTGCAGGCTAAATCTGTCGGAGCTAAAAGTCATCCCACTGGTTTGAAGAGGAATTTGAGAGAGGGGGATACCAGCTCAAGTGTAGTCCTCGTCATCAGGCCATGGTTCAAAATTATGAAGTCTGTCCCAAAATAGCCCTGGTGTTGCTTTAAAAGGGGTTGTTAATATAACTAAACTAAAGTAATCAAAAATTTTTCGCAAACGCTGGAATATTCTAAAAAATTCTAATTCCAATTCAAAATGCCCTTTTCTAATCAATGTTTTCTTTTTGTTGTTATTTTGGAATTCATAATCTTTTCTTCGATAGTAATTATGAATTTAGCTTCAAAATACATACTTGACAATGAGTTTTTCCTTTAACCGTCGTTAATTTTCCAAGGAAGGATTAATTAAAAAATTTCTACAACTGCGTATTGTACCCAGATATCTTAAATATGTGTGGCATATATAATAATAAAATAAAAGTTACTTTTCTTTTCAACATAGGAAGAATTTCTGCACGTTTTTAGCAAATTATTTGATTTTGTACGAATTCGAATCGATTTTTGAATAGAACACAATATTTTTAATTTCCTTTCATCACATCAGCACTCTACATAACGTAGTTCGCTGCTAATATGATTTTATTAGGATCACAGAAGATATCGCTCTGATCAGCAAGACACATAAAGTTATAAGAAAAGGCGTTTTTCTATTAAAAAAAGTTTACAATGTTTTTGTAAAAAAGGCGCTTTTGAGCACAAAAAAGCTGACCTTTAAAATAAATAATTTTTTTGCTAGGATAAATAAATTTTTAATAAAAATATAGTCACAAAAGGATAGTTGAAATAAGAATGAAAATTAAATTTTTTCATTAATCATAATTTTTCTTAACTTTGCTTGAATGTTTAGTCAATTAAGAACTTTTTTCAATTTTTAATCCGTAATCAATTTTTTTTAAATTTTGAAATTAAATGTAAATTATCTTTCGTAAAACAATTCTTGTGGCTTAATTGAAAATTCATTCTCACTGCCTAGGAAAATCATTTTTGGCTATAAAACACTATATTAAAATAACTTATATCTCACATTCAATTAACAATCCTTAGTTCTTATTTTCTTTTTGTATAATCCATTTCTTAATGTTTGAATTCATATAGACCTTCAAATTTCATTCCGATTGGAGGTTCCCGAAAAGCTAAAAATTTCTGTCTGGAACAAGGCCGTATGTAAACGGATTTCAGAGATACTGTCTTCACATTTCCTCCGACCAATTCCAGAAAACGCACAAATTGAGGAGCTCCTTTGATTTATCCATTGGGAACTTTTTAAGTATTTTCAGGATGGAGACAGCAGGATTTGCTTGCAAACAAGATAATGCACCGGTAAATATTCGAATTAATAAAAAGAGAAAATTTGCATTGTCTCGTTTTAGCATTTACTCGCCAAAGTAAAAGTCTAATTTCATTTGTTAGGGCTTATTTATCGAGCAAGAGGGATGTTTATTCTTATTGCGTTTATTACCAGTATCACGTTAAATTCCCTGAAGTAATTTGTTTTTCCAATCGAAATAGACTTACATTTACGCAGTCGTTCAATTTTCTTTTTTCAATTTAATTGTTCAGTAACATGCAAGAATGTAAATGCATTTTCTTTATGAATCACTAAATCTCGAAAAAGCAATTGTAGAAATTTAGTAAGTAAGATCACATGTTAAAGTGCACGTGATTATATGTAGAAACACATGCTTTTGAAAATATCTCTAAAGGTTATATATATATATATATATATATATATATATATATATTTCTGTAACTTCATAATATTGGTGATAAAAAATTCTTCTACCCAGGGATGGGGACCAAAATTAGATGCATACCAAAATTTTGGTGTGAACTGGCATATAGAGATTCAGCCACTTTTTTCGTTGCAGTTCTCAACAATGGTATTAAAATATTTGTGGACAAAACGCCGAGAAACAAGCATTAATTCTTTTTCTTTTTGAAACATGATTTATTTTTTAAACTTAGTATTCACAGATAAATTGGTATTAATTTAATATTTATGATTCCAGAATTCTTATCAAACATGAAAATTCAAAGTTTAGTTTGAGAATAATTTTGAAGTATGAATTTAAAAAAAATTATGTGGAGCTATGAAGTATCACTGAGTTTCCAAAATGCAGAATTATCCATCTATTTGAAGCTTAAGTACAATAAAAAATTCAGGATGCATCTTTATTATTTAAATTCAAGTATTAAATTTCGCTTCGTGCATTTGCAAAAAAATCGCAAACATCCAATAATAATCTCCTTAAGTGAATTGAAATGTAGAATTCTAACAAAGATCCCACGCAATTGCATTTTATTTCCAGAGAACACTCAAGAAATATCTTTGAACAATAATCTCCTACTAGAAAAAGATCTTTATAGCATCCTCCTAAATGCAATCTACTTTCCTTAAAATAAAAAAAGCATCCAATATAAAAAATGAGATAAAAGAAATGTCTATTTCAAGGTAATTTACCCGATAGTGAAGAATTGAAAAAGAATTTTCCTCTTCTCCACTTCGTTTTTCCTGCTAAGTCATCTTTGTTCGTTTCAAGTCCGAGGAAACAGCAGAGTTGAAGAATTGTGGATAAAATCCGACTGAAGATCTTCTACAGATAAAGAAGCCGGAACAAATCAGTGGGAAAGCTTTCCCGGATTCACATTGAATGATCAAGTTCAACTGATTAAATTTGGTAAAAGTGAATAAATCTTTGTATAAATGTAAAATCAGTTAAAGATAGCAATCACTTTTTATTCTATCCTTCTGTTCATATTTTATGATTATTTAGTTTTGTGTATCGTTTTTCTCTGGGCGTAAATATAAATTTCATGAAATATAAATTTATTGCGTAATGTGGGCAATCTTTAATTATAAAAAGTCGATAAAAATTATACATCTAAGTATATATATATATATATATATATATATATATATATATATATATATATATATATATATATATATATATATATATATATATATATATATATATATATATATATATATATATATATATATATATATATATATATATATATATATATATATATATATATATATATATATATATATATATATATATATATATATATATATATATATATACATACATTGGTTTTCATATAATATTTACACATAAATGTACAGAAGAGAGTCAAAAAGTAAAGGGATATTTGATAAACAGTGCAATTCTAATGATATAAAGCAAAAATAAACATTATTAAAAAACAAAAATATACAATAAGTTGCCATATTTAACGGTCTTTTTCACTCCAACGACAAGCGCGGGAATAAGAGAGACATGTTGCATACAAGTGTTGCAGATAACACTAATTCAACGAAGGATACTGGGAGTGTTACCTAATCCTGGGAAGAGAAATTACAAAAATTTCTCAACTTTTTTTTTACTTATTCTCGAATAGAATTATCAGATATTATATCACGGCGTATTATTTCTGTAATAATTCCAAAATACACAGAGTCCACTCAAAGCGTAAGTAATTTGGAAAACGTAGATATATTTGCGATTAGAAAACAATTGTATTTCATAGCGACCGGGTTTTGAGAAACATTAAATCGTAATGTTAGCCCATTATGGTCAACAGTAAATGTGTTCATTAAAGCAAAATGTTGTTTTGAAATTCTACATTCGAAATGTTGTTTCCAAAAGTAATTCAGATATTTATTTGAAATTTTTACCAGTTATTTCCCTTTATAAAAGAAAAAATATTGGATTAGAACTCGTCTCTAGTTAGAAAAAATGAACACAAATGCACTTTAGGAATTATTAATAATATATTTAAGCTATAATAATGTTCAACACCTCGATTTTTTTTATATTCTTAAAGCCTATAAGTTTTTATTATTTATATGTTTCATCTATAATCAATGGCGTTCTTATTTAAACAAGAAACATCCCTTATTTAAACTCCTTACGACCTTCTTCCCTTTTTCAGAAACATATCCAATCTTAGAGGTTAGTTTTGAAAGATAATTCAACAATTTAAATCAATAAAATTACTGTTATGTATTTTTTCCCTATTTTGATGCTTTTGATGGCAAGTCAATTGAACTATTATATAAGCGTTCAGCATTGAGACATCCAAGATATTGCACCAGTAGTCGTATGCTATCCGAAATGAACATTTGAGCCTGGATGTACAATTTATTTAACAACAGAAAATTCTAAATAAATGAGATTTTGAGAATACCATCATTTTTTATGCTTATAAAATAATTTACATACTTTCATTGTTTCTTGGTGAAAAGTGGAGACGGGGGCTGAAGAAATTAAACCTTTTAATAATCCTAATATAAAATTAATATTCTTTTGTTAACAATACAATCATTTATTTTGAATTATCAGAGAAGAACTATTCATCGAGCTTCAATATGTGAAAACAATTTTGAAAAGAGCCTTTAATTGTTGTCGTGGGTTCATATTACAAAAATGTAAGCGAATCCACAAGTGGAAACAAATTTCTGAGCTTAAAAGCCCTCAAAGTGAAAAGCGCTTACTTCATCAATAATCTTTATCACAATTACGCATAGGATGGTGGGGTGGGGGGATTAAGTTCTAGAGAATTGCGGGCCACACACACGGACTCCAGAGATCTGAAGTGGATGTTAGGAATGCGGCGGTAGAAAAGTCACGAAAACACATTTCCTCTCTGGAGAGGATGAAGGCCCAAGATTGCTTCGTCGACACAAGGCAAGCCCGCATCTCTTGGGCACGGGATAATTTCGGAACTTCTTCCTTTGTCTGACTGCTTCTGGGAAATGGAATAGATTGGAGTGCTTTGCTGTTGCTGAAAGTAGAGAGGCGCTCTCTTTCCTTTCCTATAAGTGATTTCAGATTCGATATGAAAAGCACATTTGTGAGTGATCAAATCCTTTTCTGTTTCCTGATATAGTTCTTCGGAGCGGAATATAAAAGGGATTTATTTCTTGAGATCGGTATTTTGATAAATGTTACGCCTTTTCAACTGTTGAATGAATAATTTTTATGTTTACTTCTTCTTATAAATCTCTGTGATTACAAGTGAATTCAAAATTATCCATATTTGTGAAATTTTGCATTCAGTTATATAAATATTAAAATGTGACCTGAATCTATCAAAACGAAAATTACCTTTGGTGGTTAATTTAGTGAAAATGACTGGTTTTTCACTAAATTATAAAGAATTATAAAAATTGCTACAATTACATTATTTTGATATACATGTTGCTATTAGCTTGAAAGAAAAATACTTTAGACGTATATACACCATTCCTAGTATATATCCATGAAATATCATGTTTTTCAAAAATAAATAAATAAATAAAAATAAAGATAAAAATATTAAATATTGAATAAAAAATATTAAATATATTTCAATGCTATTATAGTGAAAAAATTTCTCCAAGCTTTGCTATTTAAAATCTATATAGTATATAAAACGCAAGAGTGTGAAATCAAGTTTTTAGTAATCGTCGAATGGCAACAGTTAAACATAAACAGAACATTAAACGAATTTCAAACTACTTTATTCATGGAACATTTTTGCAGCTGTACTGAATCAAACGCTTCACTTAACTAATTAAAGGAGCTGCAAAATATTATTAGAAGTGTTCCAAAGTTATCTCGCTATGTCACCAAACAGGATATTCAGTCAGAGAAAAGGAGATATAAAAGAAATCAAGAAATAGGCTTCAAACGAAAAGTTCAATCAAGCTCAAAAGTAGGCTTAACCGTTGTCAAATAAGTAATTCATTCTATGCCTTAAGATGAATGCACGGTTTCTCGCCAATCGTCTCAAAATCTCTGAAAGCCTACAATCCTGTGTGCATACCAGAAACGTTAACAAACGTCTTTGAAGTTGCAATTAAAATTTGTCATGATTAAATTTGACAAGAAATCTCTCAATTTCTTTCCAATTTTTTTGCCCGTATATTAATCTTAAGACTTGCCGTAATCGCTATTACTTGCCTTCGAAAATTGATATTTTTCAGAGTTTTGTTTCAATTCCTGATTTTTGATGCTTCTTTTTTCTTTTTAATACGCAAATATAAGCGGTTATTTGCGTTTTTTATATTTTTTCCATCAAAACGTTTTATTTTCTTAATGAATAATATTTTTAAACCGAATAGTTATGAGAGCTGTTAAATCTTTATCAAACAAGCGAACTTTTATTTCGCTTGTTTGATAAAACAAGCGAAAGATATTAAATTATTAAATGCGATATTAAAAGCGAAAGATATTAAATTATTTGCATGACTACAATCAACTATTAAATAAATATTTATTATTTGGATTAGATAACATGAATACACTCATATGCGAGTAACTGCAAGAAATTTTATTCAAATTTTGAAGTTTTTACTTTTGAACTCTTTATTTATAATTAATATTATCATTCTATTTAAATATTTAATAATATATATGATTATTTTTTGTCTGATTAAATAATTTACTTACTTTATATTTAAACTATAGCGTGGTATAAAGTATTTCAGAAAGTAAAATTTACTTCTTTGTTTTATAGAGAACTACTAGTTTCTATTCAACTATTTATTTCAAAGTTCTTTAAAAAAATTAAGAGAAATTTAATTAGAAACTTTATTTAGTAAATTAATGATATGGAAAATTAGTTTTTCTTCGTTCCAAAGAAACTTCTCAATGGAATCTTTGTTTCAAATTTCTTCGGAAGTAATTTTTGCCTTGACGTTTCTTTCATATTTAAAAGGCTTCCATAAGATTTTAAAGCATTTTTTCATCATTCTCATCTTAACATTAAATAATAAGCATTTCTGAAATAACGTAAATATTATTTTTAATTTTCTGATAAAATAACCTAAGTATTTTATGCATGCAATAAATTCTCCGGGACGGAAAAATAATTTCTTTGATAATTTGATATCGTAAATTCTTCTTATGTTTCTTCCTTTAGTAAAGCAGTTTTTTCATTCTACTATAGAGAGTGACCTTTCAAGTTCTTCTATAACATAATTTGAGAAAGAGGGACAACTATTATCACAAACTTAATGCCTAGTTATAGGGAAGTAATCATAAAATACACATTGTAGTAGGTAGCAGCGCCATCTAACGTCACACAATGGAGTGACGTTAGATGGCGGCGGTACAAGACGTTCCTATCTCAAAAACGGTACAAGATATGGTGAAAAACACTAGTCCAAAATCATAAAATGTCTTTGATTTAGTAAAGAAAGCCCTTTCTACACATCGACACTAAGAAGAAGTAGCTTAAAATGCAATTTCTTTGTTTTCATTTTCCGAACTTATGTTGTTACAAAACATGGACAAAAGGGGAAAATGTTATTTTCCGGTAAAGAAATGTCCTCAGTATATCTTTGCCTACGAGAATGATTTCCACCAATATTTCAGCACCTCCATAACATGTGTCGTACCTTGTGTTAATGCACCATCCAATAGGATGAGAGTCAAACAATGGCACAATCTTCATTGTAGACGAAGGAGAACAGTTTGAACACCGAAAATAAACTATTTTGAGGTATCCACTTTTTTGTCTTTTTTACACGTTATGGATTTACTATTTAGGAATTCATTAAAAGCATGCTCTTCACGTTTTGGTCAAATCGTCGTTCCATTCAAAATACGTTTGGGTATGAAATCGAAGAATTCTACAATTTTGGCTTAAGAATTTCATCATTTCTTGTATCTGTTTCGAGATAATTCATTCTGTTATTTGTCAACAGGTTGCGCTTAACCGATTCCATTATGTTGCACATGAGCTTTTTTCTATACCTATACACTAAATTTGTTCCCTTTGTTTCACCGTTACCTTTCACCGTGCTCCAGTGAGTGTGTGATAGAACGATTTTAATGGACAATTTTGTTTAGTTTTGCATATTGTTATTGCAATTTGTATGCTTATCCAGTCATGGGAATTATGCTCACTTTTATTATTCCTAAAAATGTGTGTGGAATTTTTAGGCGTTTGCAGACTGTCCCTTGCCCAGGTATTTATTTCAAAATAGTAGAAACCAGGGTGCGGGATGAACCAAAGGTCGAGAATTCTTATCTTGACATGCTGCCAGCCATTTGAAAAGATGGCACATAAATAAGATCTCCAGTGAAATCTGCTCAGCAGCTAAAGAATTGATTTTGTTCAAAATTCCGGTGCAAATTGAATGTTTTGCAAAATTTCTGAATACAATACACAGATAAATGTGAAAAAGATATACACGAACTTTGTATATATGTATCACTTTTCATTAATGTGATTAAACTGAAACAAAATAAATACTGCCGATATAAAAACAAATAAAACAATTAAATGTCATAATTTAACAAACCAAAATAGGAATTTCGTGAATTTCGAATTTGTTCGTATCTTCAATGTGTGGATCCCATAAATGTATTGTTAGCAATAATTTTCCAAGTGCAAGGCATCATCTTGTATTAAGGCATGTAATTGGAAAACCTTTTTCGAAAATAATTCAAATAAAACAAATTTGTATTTTTACAATTTTTCTCTTGTTTCTTGAGGGAGGATGGGGGGGGGGGATTCATTTCATGTATGTCATCTACCTAGTTTTTATTTCCTCTAAATGCATGTTTTGCTGTCATTTATAGATTTTTCATGAACTGATAGATTTACTGAGCATATAATTAATAATTTCCATTTATTTTTTGTCTTTTTTTTTGGAAAATTTTATCGTTAAATCGTAATTATGATAGCTCCGCTTTTCTTTTTTAAAATATTATTAGTATACATAGAAGAATTAATATTTCGGCTTCGTTGATCGTCTTGATAAGTAGATGTTCATGCATCAACTATTTTGTTAAGTTATTTTGTATCTACCTTTCATAATACTAGAGGAAATTTCTTACAAAAGGTCCAATTTTGTTTTTAATTTAAAAAAAGTTTAAATGTCTTGAATTTATAAAGGACACTAAATACAATAAGAATGAATATTTCATAAAATATTTTTTTTTTACATTTCTTAAAAATTAAAAAAAATGCGAATAAAAAAATAATGAAAAATAAAATAAAAAAAATGTAATAAAAAATAAAGAAAATTTTCTGAATAAAAAAAACTTGTAGGTTCACTGCTTATTTTATAGCATTTAAGCATTGTTTAATATTCATAGGAGCTTATAATACTTTACACTGAATACTTAATACTGAAACATTTCCATTGAAAGTGCGTTTTCAAATTTCACTCTCCCTCCACTCCTTATCCGGTTACCTATCCGGGCAACAACTTAGAGGCATGTTTTAGATAGTTATCTTAATAAACTAATGTTTCAGCTAATTATCTTAACAACCTAAAACAATAAAATTGTTGTTATGTAGGTTTGATACTTTTCTTGACAAGCAGATTAGAATATCTCTAGTAATCGGTACTCCAAGTTCAAAAAGATTATATAAGCAGTTATTAGTCTCCCCAGCCAGTGGGTTTTGTCATATGTTCCCTTTTATAAAAAAAAATATATAGGTTTAGAATTTTTATAATTAATGCTTAAATGCATATGTATTCATAAAAAATATAGATATATTGCTAAGGATGTCATTAATGACATTATTTTATCATTTTGGCTTCATTTTTCTATTCTCTATAGAATACATATCTTTTGTAATAAAAATTACTGAGCTTTATTATAATAAATTTATAAAATTTCCATAATTTCTAGTTGTCCTAGTTAATAAAAAACATAGAAAGAATATTTGTGAACATTTCATAACAGAACAATGACATAGAAAGAACCATTTTTTCAAACTCTCTACACTGATATAGATATTAGAAGCCTCCTAAGATATCTGAAACTTTGGGCATATATAACATATTTTTCACGAACTTTTTTCAGAGATGCCTGTCTTAAGACAATTGTCATGTAAAGGCTAAGCTCAGAATATATTAGAAGGGCAAACAAATGAATAAATTAAATACAGAGCAAACATTCAAATTCAAAAGTAACGAATTTAAAAGAATATCATTCATATAAATTAAATAGTTAATTTCAACAAAAAACTTCTTTACTCACTACGATAACAAAAGTATGCAGAATTCGCTTTCTCAATAATCAATACTATCATTATGCTTACATTTAATACTTAAAACTATCATTAAGAAACTTTTATAGTCAAAAACTATTTTGAATGATAAAATTTAAAATATCGTTTCATTTCCCCCCAAAAAATTTGGATATTTGAGACAACAGAATTGCCAGAGGGATATCAATGCTAATTTTAATGTTTCGCAAATGTAAACGATGCGATTAAAAGCATGTCGGACCTTTGAAGCGAAATCACCTTTGCTAATTGGTCAAGGCTCATCGTGCGGACGAAACACATTATCAATTGATTAATGTAAACATTTAATTAGAAAACTTTCTGGAACGTGTTAGATTGCTCATTTAATTGTAATGAACGATCTAATTTTAGAAGTCTTAAGAATGTTGTTTGAAATTGTATTTAAATTATTTCAGAAAGATTATTACATATTTTCTTAGGAAATTTTGTTGCAAATTGAACTTTATTTTTTAAAATGACACACTTTAAAAAAATATTGAAAGGTCCCTCTTCAAGATTAATATTTTATAAACCAATAACTAGTGGATTCTGATTGCTTTGGTCACTTGGAAAATGGATTACTAAATGAATGAATTATGGAACAAATCTATTCCATAAATGTTGTTTTTCCAATTAATAAGTACTTTTTTTATGAAATAATGCAGCATATTTTTTTATGATTATTATTTTTCTAAAAAGTTATCAATTATCTCTTCTAATTTGCCAATCCTCCAAAAGATATCAAGAATGTGTGACTAAAAAGTATCCCCATTAAGTAGGCCCACAATTTCCTTATGGATAAACAATGGTGAAGTAACCAATGTGTGTATCTATAATACTATTCGCATGCATCTGTTATTTAGATTCACTGGATGGTGAAGTACCAGGAAGGGAGGAATGAATCCTTATTGTAAAGATATCGAGTTGAATGGTCCCATATTACAATGAATTCAAATCCGTATTACAACACATTCATCCTAGCAAATGTAGAAGCTACATAACTATTTTAAATCATGCAGTAAACAACTGTATTTTCCTGTCTATTTCATCACTTCGCTTGAAGTTATTCAAAGGAGATTTTCATGATAACTTAATGGATAATTGAAGACAACATGGTTGATATTTTGCTGGAATTGAACGGGAAAGATTTTCTTAAAATTATTTCCTTGTCAAAAAGATACATTGCTATCTTAGCCAAACTTGTTAAAAATTAATATTCATTTTCTATTGAATACAGACAAAAATATTTTTAGACTCTAACTTTTCGATTTTTACTTTAAAGTAAATATTATTTCATTTAAACAAACGCATTTTATTCAAATAAAATGGAAGGGTATTATATAGCACAATAAAGTGCTCATGCTAAATATTAACTCATAATAATTATATATGGTATTTCATACATCTCAGAGGCGCTTCTAATGTTTGATTCCTTTATTTGTATTATCGACCCAATAGAACAACGTGTCGGCAGTTTGTAAATTAATACACCAAAATGCCTAGTCAAAGAAAATATCATTATTTTATAATTAGAGTTCTGATTTTAAAATTCAAAGAGGTTCAAATTTCTTTTAATAGAATTCAGGTATGCGTCTAGACAGATATATAAAAATAACAATTTTGATTTGTTATTTGGGAAGATATTTGCCAGTAGTTGATTCATTTTTAATTCAAATTTATTTCTATTCTCTTGTTGAAATAGATGCTATCACTTCTTTTTTTAAATAATTTGTTTTATTATTTTTTATATTTTTATATTAAAATTATGCATTTTTTCTGATACTTGTTCACATGCAGGAGTTTTGAAGATCAGGAGTTTCTGGCATTTCTGGCATTTTTCACGAGTGTGAAAAAGTTTAAGTTACGCTACCATTTTTAACTACAAGTCATTATTTAACTTGACATTTATCATGCTTGAAAATTTTGAATTTTGCAATACATTGATTTCTTTACGCCGTACAGTTTTAAAATTTCGCACACTAACAAATTTCCGATCATAATACCTATTTTATTATTATCTCAATACAATTGCGAAACAATTGATTAATAAAATTAAATTTTGATTCCATATTTGTAGTGTCATTTTATAAAGAATTTAAGAAAAGATAATCTCAAAATTTACTACATGTATAATTTTGAAATATGAATTAGAGATTGAAAGATAATAATTGATTAACATTTAAAAAAAACTTTATGGCACAATTATGAAATTGTGTGTTTAAAATACTTTGTATTAAAGTCATTTTCTGATGAAAAAGCAAATTTAATGAGCGAGGCATATTTACAATGTTTAATTTTTTTGAATTCATTTACATATAGCAATACAGTAGACTCCCGATTATCCGCGCCTGCCGCACTAAGTTCTTTTTTTTTTTTTTTTGCTTCCAAGCAAAGAGAAAATGCTTCTAAATCAAGAAGCAAACACAAATGACTGATTTCTTCAAAAAGGTGTAGTTTTACAGTTATGCTTTTGTAATTACATAATACATTACAGTATTAAAACAGTACATATGTATTAATTTTTCTGTGTATCCTTGACGCCTCTCGTAAGTACAAAGCACTTTTCTGTTTTCATTAAAAAAATGCATTTTAGGTTAGTTTTGAGTGATATAATAAAATAGTAAGCGTTAATTAAACATTTCCTGCTGTTTATTGTACATAAAACGATTTTTCAAAGTTGGAATGACTGTTTTTTCTTTTGCTATACCCGTTTTTAGCTGTTTTCGGATTATCCGCGATTTTTGTTATCCACGGCGGCCGCGCCACCCAATTCCGCGGATAATCGGGAGTGTACTGTATTTCATAATTATAGGGTTAGCAATTTTGCATTTATTTCATATTTCTATTTTTCATTTTTATAAAGTGTTCGTAATACTTATTTTATTTAAACTAATAACCACACTTCTTAATTTACTGAAGAAAACTCTTCTCAAATCATTGCCCATTTGTATTTATTTTAATTTAGAGAAAATTTGTTTTGAAACTGTTATAAAGTATCAAGTTTATTGTAACGAATCATAAATTTTCTTATTTCTTCAGCAAATAAAATTAATCTATATTATTAATCCATTTTGACTTTAAAAATAAAAAGAATTCATGATCTAATTTACATTAATACACCCCAAAATTATTGAAATACGTAGTGGTCAAGAAATATCTTATAAATATATGGCAAATGTAAATATTCTCGAATAAAAAACATTTCAATTTGTTTTGTTGCAAATTTTACACGCTATATTTTTATATCAACTATCGCAGCAGAATTTATGAAGACGATAGGGCATCTACAGTCTGTAAATATGTTTTTTGAGGAAAATAAAACCAAAAAAAAGTTTTTTTTTTAAATAAATTTTTAAATAAGATTCTTTACCTCAGTTTTTAAGTGAACTTCTTAGCAGGCAAATTGAGTGTGTATTATAACACATGTTTGATTGGGAAAAGGAATTTCGATTTTATAACTTTTCTTATCCTTAGAACTGACAGTTCTGTTTTGCTTGTATTTGAAGGCAAATGTATGAATCATATACTATTAAATAAGAAATTAAAAAGAATATTTTTCATAATAATAATAATATTCTGTTTCATTATTATGTGCGTGTATTTTACTATTTAGTCACTATTTCCTTTTCTTTTTTGTATAATAGAATTCTCATATAATATATACGTTTATAAATGCGTCAAATAAATAACGTGATAGACATATCATGCCTGCTTTCCTGAAATATTTATTCATCAGCATTTAACAAGCTTAAAATACAGGGCACATGACAAACACGCAACGGTACTTTAATAAACATTCCAGCCAAACTCGAGTACTTCTGACTGAATACCAGTAATAACAATAATTTCCTTAAAATCGGTAACAGTTTAAGTTTCATGCATTTCAAAATGTATGCACTAATGGCAAGTATTGTGGCTTCAATTAAAATTATCCAAATAGTGAACATCCAATTATCTTTGTGAATTTAACAAAATGCTGTTTTTTTCCTCACTATATACTCTGAATCTATTGATACACTTTAATAAATAATAATTTGAATCCCATATACGATAAAATATTATGAGATTCTCTAATTTCTTTTTTCCTTTGAAAGTTTTGTTCTTTCACAATATAGTTCTCGATGGATATGAAACTATCCAGCATTTTTTCCACACACCCATAAAAAAAAACACCTCTTAGTTGTTATAATAGATATCCATCAGCCAAATATTTTTTTCGTCTTTTCTTATAGATTAGTAATAAATATTCCATAAACTTCGAAAATTTATTTTAGATTTTTATGAATATTGAATTAACTTAGGTGTGCTGTTTGTCTGTTTGCGATTATTAATAATGTTATATTTTAATTTCAACAGTTTTAGGTGTATATATTTGACAAGAACTTTGAAGCTGTTAATGAATACTTTCTTCAAACTAAGATTTCAAAAGTGGAAAAATTGCAATAGCATTTTGTATATTTTATGAATATAGATTATAATATGTATATTTCCATGATGATATAAGTGAATCCATGATAACATAAGTTTCCTTGCTGTTAAAAGTGAATTACATTTTGATTTTGAAGAATTATATCAAAAGTTTGAAAGTTCTATTTTTCTGGAAAGAAAAATAGAGCTTTAAGAAAGAAAATAGGCACTGGTCTTTTAGAAAAAATATATCAGAAAATGCATCACAAATAATAACTATTGTCTGGTTTATTTTCAAATATTTCTATATCTTGTATTTTCTTTTTATCATACTACGGGTGATCATTTTTTTCAAAGGAAATTCACATGATCGAAATTTATATTGATGTGTTTTCGATTTACCCACACTTTTACCACAGAGTATAAAATGCTCCATCACTCTTAGTATTCATAATTTAAGTTAGCAGAGTCATTTCATAATTCAAGGATAAATTGGCATTTTTGCATTTGAAGCAATTACTTTTATGAATAATATCTTTAAGAAACTCATCTGAGTGCAATTAAGAGGACTTTAAATCCCCAATGAAAACATGTTTTTATCTTCTTTTACGATATAACGTAATGTAAAAGATAACCAAAATCCATGTACGCAATGTGTCTTTACGCAGAATTCGGAAAACGTTTCTGTCTTGCTATATTTTGATTTCAGTCATTAATCTCAAGTATATTCCACTTTGAATTAATTAAGTAATTGCATTAAGTATAGCTTAGGCAGTTTTAAAAATATAATTATGAAGTTTGCTTTATTGATATAGATATATATTGTTAAAGCAAAAATCTAAGCGAAACTTCAATACTCAAGCAAAAAACAAACGACCAGGAAAAATCTAAGCGAAACATTTTATGTATGAGAGACAGATGGAATTATAACATTTGGAAAATTAATGTCAGGAAAATTTCATAATAATACTCTTATTTTTCATTTAACGTTGAATACTTTTGTAAATTATGGTATCAAATTTTCTGAAACAAGCAACAAGAGATGTTTTAAATTTTGGAAAGCCCTTGCTAGAAAATTTAAAAATGATTTTTTTAATTTTTCTTTTTCTCAATTTTTAGTGCACACTATAAATAAAATAACAATGCTTAATAATATAAAAAAGTTTAATAAAAATGTTAAAAAAAACAATTGGTGTCTGCAGCACCTTATGAATCTGAAATTTTGTTAAAAATTATATTTGCTGCAAAAGAGCCAAAATCGTACGTTGCAAACATCTTCCATTGCTTATCATAGCCATGCACATTGACAACAGTTTTGTTGTGAAAAAATTTCAATCTAATCATATTGAAAAAATATTTTCAAAACTTACACGATATCTTATAAAATTTTCTTCTAAAGAAAGAAAGCAGGGGAGAGAACAATGAAAGGAAAATTTCGCAATGAAGCAGACTTCCTAACTCAATTGGTCATCGACAAATTCAAAGTTATTTTTTTTCTGAAATGTTTTGTACAAATTCCAGAAAATATTTATTATGGCAAGCGTAAAAAGAAGAGACTTAAATATGCTCGTTTCATTTCAAAAAACCTGGCTGATTTTTGTATTCTATTGAGAAATGAAATATGCATGCATTTCGCAAATTTCGAAAACTCTGAAATGAAAGTTTGTTCCTCGAATTATTCAATTTGCTTTTGAAATTCTTTTTATTGTTCGACTCAAAATGTCTTAAACATTTTTTTTCTCTTCGTTTCTTTTTAAGCATTGTACCTTCAAGCTCTTTGCGAAACAACTCTTTTAACAATCATTGCAAAAAATAAAATAGTTAGAAGAAAATCCTTTGATCTGGATGAAAAATGATGGGTACTCGAAATTCCCTAAAGTATTTCATGAGGCAAGATAGGAAAATATACTGCAACTTCTTTATTAAAATTTCTTTACTTTTTTTTGAAACAAAGATCATTTTTGGAATTAAGAGCTTGGATAAAAATGTAAACAAAAAATACAAATGATGAGAGATATAAAAGAGAATTTTATTAAATAAGGGTAAAGAGCGTTCGTTATCATTATAAAGAAATTGGAAAGAAGTATTTTTGAATGAAAGAGCTTTTGTAATTTTTAGTATGTTTTTAAATACAAAATTGTAAAACATCCTTTATTAAATCATTAATATTAATATACGACAATTTGAAAAACTGATTAATGGCGACAATTAATAATGAACCAAATGTCATACTTTTATATTTGACAGAAATTAGAAGAAAATAAAAAAATCCGTTTTGTTGCTAAAGACAGTTCTGAATTAAATTAATTTGAGCATACCCAAATGGAATTAGTCGATTAGTTGATCCATTTAAAATTTATAATAAAAATGTCTATTGAATAAAAAAATTGAAATTGTAATCACTGCCTGAGAGTCAGAAGTTAGCATTTTATTACACAAAATGGTACAAAAGATTACTGACACATTAAAAAGGCAAACATAAAATATAGTAATTGCTATATAAGAATGTATAGCAGTAGGGTGGAACGAAAATGAAAATAAATAAATTATTATTTTTTTTTTAGATTTTAATTTGGTAATAGTGCGAAAAAGTTGCCTTTTAGGTCCAAACATTAAATTAAAAATTCAAAAATCACTAAATTTTCCAAAAATAGGACATTTTGTCATTTTTCTTGTTTTCACTAGTTTAGACAGCACCAATTACAACAAAGTACCGCGCGCAAACTAACGGATTCATAAAGTTAGTCAGTTACACAAAAGACGGAGCGAAGACGGCAACTCAATTAAACTCGGCAAGCCACTGACCAGACACCACTCTAAGTTTGCACCGCACGCAAACGTATCTCCGCCTTCCCCCAATAACATCCGCTCCTGCATTGACGCAGTGTCCTGAATGAATGCAATGCCAAAGCAATGGGAATACTGTTTTTATATTCCCATTATCATTACAACGCATATTTAAAACTTTTTATTTAGTAATCGTGACACGCAAAAATCTTTGAAAAAGTTCCAAAAGTTCCAACTTTTATGAAAGTTTAATGTCCTTGCAATACTTTCACACTAATATTTTTTTTTCATATTTTTAATTTATCTTATCTATACCAAAAGTTAATTTTTATGTGTTATTGCATATTAAAAATCAAAATTTGATTTTTTCGTATCATGTTAAATTTTCTGAAGTAATTTGTTTCTTCAATTGAAATCAGATTATATTTAAACAGTAATTCATTTTTTCCTATTTAATGGTGCAATGACATGCAAGCATATAAATGCATTTACTTCAAGAATCGCTATATCTCGCTTACACTATTGTAGAATTTTGGTAACTAAAATCACATGTTAAAGTACTTGTGATTATATATCGAAACACACACACACACACACACACACACACACACACACACACACACACACACACACACACACTCACACACACACACACACACACACACACACACACACACACACATACAGACACACACACACACACACACACACACACATACAGACACACATGTAGGTAATGATGTTTTAAACTGATGATAATTTTAACCAAATTAATTTCCAAAGCTTTATCTTAATTTAGCCTATAGTAATTTCATTCTCTTATTTCCTAATACAATTCCGCTTTGTGTTTAATTAATTCAACTGAAACTGTGTAAAAATTACTGCGCAATCACTTCTACGTATCAAATGAAAGTGATCCCTTCGTTGCCCTTGACAAAGGTCAACACGTGTATTGAATTGATATGTGGCCAGAAATCCTATGTTATATAAGACTAGAGATCATTTGTTTCGTTCCCTTCTCTTCTTTACTTCTGCTTTTGTGACGCACTTCGCCTTCTTATAAATAAATCATGTCTACTCCCCGCGATAGAATAAAATGAAATTAAAAATCCAAAGTTTCTTCACTGCTTTGAACCTGCATTCTGCTTCAACTAAAATAGTGTTACATATATAGTGTAACGTCATAATATTAGAAGTAGAAAAATTCTTCTATCCAGGGATGTTGACCAAAATTAGATGCAGACCCTATATTTTGGCGTAACCCCACACATAAAAATTCAACCACTTTTTCCATTGCAGTTTTTAAAAATGGTATTAAAGTATTTGTGAACAGACACTCGGAGAAATAAACACTATTCCTTCTTCTTTTTGAAACATGATTTATTTTTTTAAGTCAGAATAAATGGGTATTAATTTAATATTTGTGGTTCCGGTATTCATATCAAACTTTAAAATTTAAAGTTCAGTCTAAGAATCTCTTTGAAATACGACTTTTGAAATATTATGTGGGGCTATAAAGTATTATTTAACTTCCAAAATTCAGCGTCATCCATCTCTTTGAAGTTTAATATTACCATTGTATTGTATTAAAATCAAATAAAATACCTTAGCATAATAAAAAATTCAGGATGCATCTTTATTTTTTTATATTCAAGTATTCGATTTCACTCTGTGCATTTGTAACAAAATTGTTAGCATCCAATAATAATCTCCTTAAGTGAATTGAAATGTAGAATTCTAACAAAGATCATAAGCAATTTCCTTTTATTTCCAGAGAACACTAAAGAAATATCTTTGGACAATAATCTCCTACTAGACGAGTTCTTTATAGCATCCTCCTAAATGCAATCTACTTTTCTTAAAATAAAAAAAAGCATCCGATATAAAAAAATGAGATAAAAGAAATGTCTATTTCAAGGTAATTTACCAGATAGTGAAGAATTGAAAAGGAATTTTCCTCTTCTTCTCCACTTCATTTTTCCTGCTAAGTCATCTTTGTTCGTTTTAAGTCCGAGGAAACAACAGAGTTGAAGAATTGTGGAGGAAATCCGAAGATCTTCTACAGATAAAGAAGCTGGAACAAATCAGTGGGAAAGCTTTCCCGAATTCACATTGAATGATCAAGTGCAACTGATTAAATTTGGTAAAAGTGAATAAATCTTTGCATAATTGTAGAATCATTTTTACAGTTAAAGATATAAATTGCTTTTTATTCTATCCGCCTGATCATACTTCATAAATAATTTGATTTCTGTTTCGTTTTTCTATGGAAGTATTAATGCAATATAAATTTATAGAGTAATTTGCACAATTTCAATGCACAAATCGATGAAAAATTATAAAACCATAGAAAAATATTTTCTCTCACATAATGTTTAATTGTCAATGTGCATCGTTATCAGATATTATATCGTGGTATATGATTTCTGTAATAATTTCAAAATACATAAAGTCCACTGAAAGCGTAACTAATTTGGAATATATATATATATATTTGCGATTATATAAAGACAGTATTTTATAGCCACCTGTTTTCATGAAATATTACATAGTAATGTTAGCAAGGGTTATGGTCATCAGTAAATGTGTTCAGGTTTAGCAATCAACACAAAATGTTTTCAAATTCCACTTTAAGATTTTTTCATTACAAAAGTTTTGCAAAAGTATTTAAGAAGCAATTTTTACCAATTATTTCCTTCTATGGAAGAAAAAATATTGAATTAGAATTCAAAGATCTTAGCTCTAATTAAAAAAAGAAACACAAAATGCATTTTCAAAAGTTACTTTTCACATATTTAAGCTATTATAATGTATGTTCATCATTTTTTTTTAAATTTTCTTAATGACTATAGATTTTTCAAAACTTTTCATCTAAAATCAATAGCGTTTTATTTAAACATGAAGCATCTCTTATTTCAACATCATCACTTTTGACATATTCAAGCTATTATAATGTTCAACATCTCATTTTTTTTTATTTTCCTAATGCATATACCCTTTTTTATTTAAACTTTTCATCTAAAATCAATATCGTTTTATTTAAACATGAAACATTCCTTATTTCAACTTTCCCCTATCTTCTCTTTTTCAGAAACATATCCAAGTGCAAATTTAGAGTTTCGTTTTGGATAGCCAACTCAAAAGTTTAAATTAAAAAAAAATTACTGTTATGTATTTTTTCGCTATTTCGATGTTTTTTGAAGACAATTCAAATAAACTATTAACTAGCACGAATGTTTAGACATCCCTGTAATTGTATGTCATCTAAAACAAGCATTTGAGCCTGAATGTACAATTTATTTATTAGCAGAAGTTTCTAAGTAACTACAATTTTGAGACTATCTTCATTTTTTAGGTTAATAAAAAAATTAAAAACATTCATTGTTTCCTGATGAAAAGTGGTGGCGAGAAAAAAAGAAATAAAACATTTTAATAATCCTAATACTGTATTAATACTCTTTTGCTAACAATGCAATCATTTATTTAGAATTCTCGGAAGAAAATTATTCGTCAAACATCGATATGTGAAGAAAATTTTGAAAATAGACTTCAATTGTTATCGCTTGTTCATACTATCAAAAATGTAAACGAATCCTTAAGTGGAAACCAATTTCTGAGCTTAAAAGCCCTCAAAGTGAAATGTGCTTACTTCATCAATAATCTATATCACAATTAAGCATACGATGGTGGGGTGGGGGATTAAGTTCTAGAGAATTGCGGGCCACACACACGGCCTCCTGAGATCTGAAGTGGATGCTAGGAATGCCGCGGTAGAGAAGTCACGAAAACACATTTCCTCTCTGGAGAGGATGAAGACCCAAGATTGCTTCGTCGACACAAGGCAAGCCCGCATCTCTTGGGCAAGAGATAATTTCGGAACTTCTTCCTTTGTCTGACTGCTTCTGGGAAATGGAATAGATTGGAGTGCTTTACTATTGCTGGAAGTGGAGAGGCGCTCTCCTTCTTTTCCTATAAGTGATTTCAGATTTGATATGAAAAGTACATTTGCGAGTATCAAATACTTTTCTGTTACATGATATATTTCTTTGGATCGGAATGTAAAAGCGATTTAATTCTTGAGGTTAAATATATTTAATGAACATCGAAATATTTAAATGTCTGAAGAAGTTACTTTTTTTTAATCGCATAATGAAATAAAAATAATGCCATTATGTTTTTGCTAATTTAAATTTTATTTTGATAAATGTTTACTCTTTTTATGATCGAATAAATCTTTTTTCATATTTACTTCTGTTTATAAATCTCTATGATTCCAAGTGAATTTAAAAATTTTGCATTTCTTGATATATATGTTAAATTATAATTAATCTATCAAAAAGAAATTTGCTTCTTCTAACTAGATATTCGTTTTTCATTACATTATAGAGAATTATAAGAAATGATACAGTTACGTTTTCTTAAATATGCAAGCTGCCATTTGCATGAAAGAAAAATACTTTAGACATATTAACCCATTCCTTTTATTTATTCACATGATCTCTTGTCTTTCAAAAAAATATTAAATATATATTTGCATGCTATTGTAGCTAAAACTTGTTTCCAAATTTTGCTATACAAAATTCTTATATTAGGATATCACAAAAAAAGTGACAATGTTAATTTTGGATGTTTAGGCATATAAATATTTTGATTATTCATTTAGCCAATTTTTCTAATTTGTTATTTTTGAGTAAGGTACATATAAGGGAAATGTAACTAATTAGATGAATATTCCTTTGTAACATTCTTATTCTAATGAAAAAATATTGAGAGAACATTGAAAATAATTATACTAAATATAATATTTAAATATTTTTTCTAACTTTCAATGAAACTATAAAATTGCATTCAGCAGACAAGTTTGAATCTAGTAGTTGTAAGCTGAAAGCAGAAAATTCCTTCTTTTTCTTAGATTCTCCGCTTAATTTTAATATATATATTGACCATATTTAAAAGTATCAAATTTATAAGGTTACTATGTGACCTTCTCAGATAACCCTTTGTACACAGTTACCATAGCTAATCTTAATGGGTATCTAAAATGTGACATAAGATTTTGTGCATTTATTATTCTTAATTTGAATAGATTTGATTCTTCGCATGCATGTCAAAAAAAACTGTTTTATGATTGTTTATAATTTTTTCCACATTTTGGAATGGAATTTAACACAGATGTTGTTGTTAAAGCTGAACGAAATCTGGTTCTATTCCATGCATGCACTTAAGTTTATATCAAAATACTATAGCTTATTACAAGTAAATAATTATGATATTTTAAAAACCTAAGAAATTAACAAGAAAGCCAAATACTATGTTGGAAAAACTATAAACTTTTCATTTTACTTCAAATGTAATCTAAATGCAATTATTATTTTATTGATCAATTAAATAAAAAATAATCATAGCTTTATATTTCATATGAATTTTTAAATTAAGCATTTTTTCTCGTATTAAATGGTATTTAACTAATGATTTGAAGTTGAAAAATAAGAAAATCGCATAACTCAAAGATATAATATCAGAGTGATTGTAAAACGATAATTTCCAGTGGTATTCAAGGCCATAAATTCTAATTAGAATTTGGTAACTTAATTTAAAATATATTTTCATTGTTCTTTATTTATTGCTGTTTCTATTTCGTTAATTAAATTGATAAACAAGTTTTATTTTTTCAATGAATAAATATCAAGTTTAGACATTGTGTGTGTGCAAGTGGAACATTGTGTTTGTATAGTCTTAATATAAAATGCAATAAGCGTTTATAAATACTGATATTCTGACTGTAAATTATTATTCTATAAAAACTTAATCTCAAAACTGGCCCATTTATGCAGAAGTTTATTAAATAATTTTCTTCCAGCTGAAAACAGTAATTTTTGAAAATTTTTGCGAAATTGATTGAACAATCTTAAAGAAAGTTGGGAGATTGCCAAAGCCTGAGATCAAGGATAGTCTCAAATCATTTTGCGTTTCAAAAGCAATCTAATCCAGACAGTAATTTCCAAATTTGGAAATTATACATTTTTATTCTTGCAGTAATTTCGTAATTTTTTATCTGTATTCTCCCAAATATTTGTAAAGATTACGAAAAAAATAACTGAACACGTGATTTATAGATTCTTTTTTGATTATGATATATATAAAGGTTTTTTATAACACACATTAAGGTTTATGCATACTCAGGATTGAATTTAAAACGTGTAAATGTGTTTTTAAATCTACTCAACTTAAATTCTGCGATTACTTTCAATACCGAAAAAAAGAATGTCGATAGGGGAAAAAATCTTTTCCTTTTTTTTATTATAGATACATCATCAAACTACTTTCAGAATTAGTTTTAGTAATTAAAGCAAAACAAAATAGACGGTCAAAAGATATTTGAAGCTGCATAAAAACGATGAATTATTGAAATATCCAGTGGAGTTTAATATAGAAGCTGTAGAAAAATTTCTTTCAATTCTTAGAGGAAACTCCAGATCTTTCTGCTATCAATTCCTTTTTTTAAATTAAATTCCAGAAGAAAAGGAAAAGAAAATGTTACTCAGGAAAATCCGGGGTATTAAAGAATTTTCCTTGAAATCATCAAATAAATCCCTATAGTTAAAAGTATTTGCATTTCCTTGCGGGTATTGTAGATACTCTGCCAGCAATGCAGTAAATATTTTTTCTGCAAGTGCAGTGATAATGTTTTCGTAAATATTCTCAATAGAAGATGAGATTTAAAATTCAAGGTTCATATTTTTTTTTTTTTTTATATTTACAATCGATGTCAAATTAAGTAACCCTTTTTGTTATTTGTTTGTTATTGATTGAATATTTGTAACTCTAAATAGACTTCGTTAAAACGTGATGCTAATAATATGTTGCCCAGGAGAAACATGCTGCAATATAAACAAATAGTATAAATTTGGAGTAATAAATATTTGTTACTAGTTGCTATACTCAATGTTGACCCGGATAAAATTGCATTAATTTAAAATATTTTTAACGTATAAGAATTAATTTTGTATAAAATATTAAAATATGCAATATTTTTGGTCGTTTTAAATCTGTATCGTCTACTTTTAATTAAACTCAGAATATCAAACAAATTGAATATTTGTAACAAATATTCAATTATTTTATATTGAACAAAATGATTTTAAAAGTCTCCTATTGTTAGTTTTCTCTGTAAGTAATTACAATTCGATGCATTAAAATTTATTCGTAAATGTTAAAATCTTATAGGCTTAAATCTGGGTTATCTTAAAGGAAATTATTTAATCCCAACCTTAAGTGTGGTTAAAATATTGTTTTCATACAAATAAAAACATGTTCATGAGGCGTATTAAATTAAAGGAGAAATTTTAATAAAAATATGTGGAGTAATTCAAAAGATGTACTAAATTAGAAGATAAAGTTTGATAAATATTCGTGGAGTAATTAAGTTATAAATTTTATATTAAATATTTAATTAATTTTTGTGTTTTGAAAAGTTAACAATATTCTTTCTCACGTTTCATAAAATAAATGTGAAAATCTTTGTTAAATTTCACCAAGTTTCTTAGGGGGGAAAATGAAAACATTGAGTTATCATTGAGCTCACTTTTCAGTCTTTAATTAGGGCATCATACGAGGGCAAATTTTCAATTTAATTAATAGAATATACCTGGTGAAATGGAAAAGAAAAGAAATTCAAAATTTTGAATATTCATCGAAGAGCCATGCAAAAGATTGAGTTGAAAGCACAATTTTATCATGTAAAATAGTAAAGTGTCTAGTAAAGATCAATGGGAAGAATCAAGTGAATCCGAAATTAGTTATTTTTGGTTCAAAAAATTGTAAAACTACTACAGTAATCAAGGTTTAGTCTTTCTGATAGCTAAAGTTTTCATTTCCAAGCTATCAGAAAGACTAACCTTGATCTTTATGTTCGAAATTAATGATTTCTCTTCCACACAGTAGACCAAATGACTGCATCTTATTTGAGGTCATCTACATATTTAATGAAATCAAAAGAATGGACAATTCTTTTGCTTTTTGATGAGAATAGACCATTTTAACTCAGATTTCAAATGTTTTCATTTATAAAAAAATCACATTATGTTCCTTGATATCTTTTATCCCTGATAAATACATTAAATACTTTATTGTTAATTGATAAAACTAGTTTTATTATATCTGTCTTAATGTTTTCATATAATGCCGTAAAAAGAAATAATTTACACGCCGAAAATTTGAATAGAAATAAAAAATACTCATGGATTGATAAAAATAATTAACAGTTAATACGAAATTAATACGAATACAATTAAATACGAAAGTACCATCACTACATATATATTAATTTTAACTGTTTCATGATTTTTTTTCCTCTTCTGCAGCATCTAAAAAAATTTTCCTATATGAAAATAAAGAATATTAGAAAAAATTGAATCATTTTTTAAGAAATTTAATTTTTCATTAAAATTAGTAATTGATTACTAATAGTTCTTTAGTTAAAAAAATTTCATACATTAAGCCTAAAATTTTATTTATTATTATGAATAAATACTTAGACATAAAATTAAATTTGTATATACAGGATTCATGCTGTGCCAAAGGACAGCATTTTGAAATATTTTAAGAGCATTTTGAAAAATTGACAATACTCCCCACTCTTATAATGCACTGCAGCTAATGTTTTCAACTTTGATAATACGATAAAGTTGAAAATTCACTCAATACATCATAATAAGCTTAGGATTTACGATGCCGTTTTTTTTTTGTGCAATAGGACAAATATCCAGGGGACATTTAATAGAATGTAATATCGCAAATTTCAGACCAAAGCCCTAATTTCTATTGAATATTCCCCTTCCCAAAAATAGAATAAGAAAAATGTAGAGTATAAGCCAGTTTTTGTGTATATGTGTTTAAACATCGATATACACAAAATAAATCCAGTATATCAGATATCAATAATACGCTTTATCTGTTATTTTACTAATCAAAATTAATTTAAAATGAATACATTTATTACCAGTCCTTTTCCTTATCTTCTATTTTATTTGCATTTGATTTACATAACCAGATGTGCTACTGGAAAAATTTCTTGCAGCCTGCTTCAATAGAATTATTCATCATTATAAATATTAGAGCTACTAGTGGATATATTAGAATAGTTTTTCCTTGTTTCAACAATGAGTTAAGTGCTTTATTCTAAAGTCTGTATATTTCTTATAAAATAAATCATTATGTATTGGATGGGATCAGGGGAAATTTAAAATTGCGCACCAGCAAGGAAATCCCAAAGAAAGAATCTCTTAAAGAAATATCATCTTCGTCTGCATGCTAATTGACTTTAGGGAAATTCTTTGGATATTGCCCTCTTGATAATTCCAGATAGCAGAACATTAATTTATTTCTTCGTCTGGAACTTTGAACGATGTTTGATTTTCTCGCCTACTAGATTTCTTGAGTGAGTATTGGGATTATAAAACAAGGAAATTTGTATTAGTTAATTTCACGTACAAAGGTAATATTCTGAATAGTTTGTGTTGCTTCTTGATAAAGGCTTTATAACAATCAGAATGACACGTACCATAATAAATTATCTAAATGAAATATATGTTTTGTATTTAAATGTTAAATAATATATAATTAATTATAGGCAAAAAATAATAAAATATACATCTAGTGAATAAGTAAATAATTTTTTCATGTTGGTAAACTTATGCGACAATATTAAGCATTTCACATTACAGACTACTGAAAATGATTAAACCAACAAATCCTGTATATTTGTGTCAATAAATTACATATAATTATTTATAGACCCAAAATATTAAAATATGCATCTAGTTAAGTTGCATTTTTTTTATTTTGTTAATCTATGTGACAGTATTAAGCATTTCCCTTTAAAAAACGATTTATTAACTTATTTCTTAATTAACTTTTGTGAGAATAAGCAAACCAATTTCATAGCTATCAGAGATAATGTTTGGACGTTTAATCTGTTACGCTTGGAAAGCAGATTTTCATACTGGAAACTAACATTTGAAACGAAGAATTGATATTTTCATAGGCCTCACTGTCTTATAAAAGAAATAATAAGATTCGGCGATGGGGTCAGCTTAAAAAGAGTATTTAAAATTATATATTTTCTGAAGAGATATTTTTCTGAGTGTTCTGAAAAATTATCAAGGTACTTGCGAGGAATATTAAATGTTTATTAATAATTTTAAATACTGTTAAAGTTAATAATACCTATCTAATTTATACCATTTATAGATCGTTTTAAATAATTTGAAATAATGAAAATAATTTTATAGTATAGTAGTTCCAAAAATAATTAATGGATTTTTCTTGAACTATCATTATACGTATTTTTAAAATATTATTAAACTATTCCTTCTTCTGCAGCTGCATTTCCCGTATTCTCTCTTTAAGGCAAAATATTATATTTAAAGCAGAATCTGGCAATAATCATCTGGGGAATTAAAATGCATTAATATGTTAAAGCCAAACTGCTTCATCTTCCCCTTTAAGTCTTCGTCACATAGATTATTCTAAATATACCAGATAAATGGGACTCCTTCCATAGCTGTAACTTCTATGAAAATAAACATTTTTCTTCATAAAGACAGAGAAAATTGTCTGTTTGATCATATTAGGTCAAGTTAATCCATTTTTTACTTAATTATAGCTATTTTTAACTTCCTACAAATAGTAATAATTAGGACATTACCAGTAATATAATTAATAATTGTATTATAACTATCATGGGTTGGTAATAGAAAGAGATATAAGATTTGAATAAAATATAAATGATATTCCTACATCTTTATCATAATTAAGGGTTCCAAAAAGTCAATTGATATTTCATCCATGCTATGACATGAAAGTTAAAAATATAATTGATTGATTTAAATCAGATTGATATCAGATTGATTTAAAAAATATTAAACTAGGCTAAACACATTGAGACTAAAAAAACATTGAATTTCTGATGTTGTCAATACCAAATTATAAGTCTATTCAAATATTGTTAATAATTTTATTTTAAATTAAAACATATTTTCCCGGAATAATAAATTAAATTCAGAAAATATTTCCATATTATTTTTCTATAAATGTTGAAATGCAATTTTTGTCTAAAAAATAAACCCGTTCATTTGAAATCACACATTTCTAAAGTGATTTCAAACAGAGATATCGAACAGATCCATTCTTTTTCTCAAACAACACTCAAGAAATATTTCAGAGCTATAAACCCCGAAGCGAAATGCTCTCTTGTTACATTTTTCGGGAAAAAATAGAGAAAGAGAGAGTGAACAGTAAAGCTTTTTTTTTTGTATAAAAATTGAGATAAAGGAACTGCCAATATTAAGGTAATTTTGTCTGCAGTGAAGAGTAGGAAAGAAATTGTATTCTTATTCTTCTCTTTAAATTTCACGCAAAGTCATTTTTGTATCCTTTATATCTGAAGACAGCGGAATTGGAAAAAAGAAAAAAAAATGAAACCGAAGATCATCTTCAGATAAGACATCCAGAAAAAATCAACAAATAAACTTTTCTATGTGAATTCCTAGAAGAAAATCATCTGCGTGACTTTCTTATTTGTCTTGCGTATGGAGAGGTAGTGAAAACATTTCTGTGGTTGAAATGTTGTTTTTATTATGAAAGGTAGAACTTTTTTGTTTACCTATAAGATTGATTAAGTTTCGCAAATAATTTAAATTTTATTCATTGATTAATCGTGAAACAAATTTTTTACAGAATTTCGCTTATTACCTGATCTTATAAATTTTTGTTTTTCAGAAGTAAATAAAATAATTTAATGTATTGATTAGATTTTTTGAAATAAATTCTTGAAGACATTCAAAAAATTAAGATGAAATAAATTTATTATTTTTATTTTAAGATTTAATAGTGAGCAAACAACAAAATTATTTTATTTTTTTTAACATGAGTTTTATTTTTTTTTTCAAATGTATGACCAACTGGAATCAAAATGGGTATCAAGAATGAAAATGAGTGCAAAAATGTTTAGCCCACCAGGAAATGAGTGAAAATTAACGATGAAATTTCATTCTTAAATGTAGGAAACTTAATTGTAATGACTGAAACCCATGTAAAGAGAATAAAGGTAAAAATGTTTGTTTGAAAAAAACACCTTAAATTTTAACACTTACTAAAAATAGCTTAACGAGTTTGGTTTTTATTCTTACCCGAAAACTATTGACTTGGATAAAACTTAATTACAGGTGATTTTCAAGGATTGAAACTTTTTCCCACAAGTTAGTAATATGAATATGTAAAATGGAATTTTAAATTTCTTTTCCGAAGTAGGATTTCTTAGAAACTATACAATTCTTAGCACTACTTTTCGAGTCATTCAAATATCTGGGGAAAAACATTAAGAGGATTGACCTCTTGAACTTTATGTCAACTTTCAATGGTATTCCTTTCTCCCTCAATGACAAGGCTTCATTTGCACTTGATATATTGCATGATAAATGAGCGTTGAAAAATCTGTTATAAGTTACGTGCAACTTACATTTCATATATATTACTTATGTATCGTATTTAAAAAAACGTTTATCTTAATATTTCTCGAGGAAGTTGGGAAATGCCATAATATGTATTTGATTTTTAAAAAAAATTACATTTATATGAAATTTCAAATATGCTTCAAGTGATGCCGGAATGAATTATAGCTCCGGTAATGTTGGCAAAACGGAATCACGATTAAACGACTCGACATAAAATTAAGAATAGTGTCCATAATATCACTAAATTTAAGTAGAAGTAGTGTATCACAGAAGTAGTGTAAACACATAAAGTACTTCCGGTTTATGAAATCAAATGAATCAAACTTAAATTCGAAGCTTCGATTTTTTTTTGTCAAGGAAATTAATCTGATCATCAAAATTATATAGTAAACAATAAATGAAAAATGAAACAGAAATAAGAATAAAACGGAAATTTAGAATCAGGAAAACTTAGGTCCTCTGGACTTTCTAACAAAATTCATTTGCGACTTTGGATGATTTTCCTAAAATTTGCTTGTTTAGGAGTTGCTTTTCTTTAATGCTGCATTGAGAAACAATACTAAGTTCGTAAGTGTAATGTCCATCCTGTTAATGTAAGCATTAATGTACTTTTCATTTTTTCACAAAAAGAAATCAAATAATTCTCCAAACAGACTCTAATCTATTACAGAAATAAATCATCCAAATAATAACAATAAATGTCATTTAAATGTTGATGATAAAGTTGATTTCTTCAAAAAAAATTCAATTTGATCTTTTATGTGTGATAACGCTTACGAAAAATCGAAAGAAAATAAAAGCTAACTTGATCATGTAAAACAGAAATATCTAATGTGTTACTTGACTTTTCATCCTTGAAGTTTTTTAATAACAAAAGCAGGAAATGCAGACGTTTGTAAGTTTCCGATTCATTTAAAAAATGAGTTTTTATTTTCTTGTGCTGCCTCTGCACATTCCTTTTAATGCATATCATTTAACTCAGTTTAATAAATTATTATTACCATGCAAGAAGTAGAAAGTATCGAATTGTAACAAGTTCAATTACATTTAAAATGACGAAGAATGTTACAAATGATGCATTTCAAACTGATTTTAATGGTGCCTTTAATACTTGAAATGAAGAGGGTAATGTTTCATGTCAGATTAATTTAGAGAAAACTGTTGTAACAAGATAAAAAATTACTAGAATAAAAATTAAAACATTGAATATTTTTTTATTAATTTTTTTGAATATTCATCCTATTTTATTGCAATTTTTATCTCGGTTTTGGGTCCCATGAGGAAGTATACTATATTATAAAATTTGTCAAACACGATACTGCTCAATTCCAATGTTTCAATATTGCTTTATAATATACAAACAGTGCAAAATATAAGATTTTATTACAATGATCAGATATGATGTCTGACATTGCGCAGTATAATTTTCCTGATATCCACCAAATCAATTCTAAATATTATATATATATATATTCTCGAAATTAATTCTTATTACATACTAGCCGCCTTTGACGACCAGCCGGTTCGCCAATCTTAATGTTCGTTTAAATTTTAATAATTAAATAAGTTGAACCGGAGTTTAACCCCCTTCTTTGCCAAGTTGCGATAACGCGCCAAAGCTGGCAATCTTTATTATGCACTATAATTGAACATCTGCTCCTTTGCTTTTGAACATTTCTCAAGGCCGTTGTTGGCAATTTTTAAAAATTGTGCCAAGCAGGGGGTTAAACTCCGGTCGTACCATTAAATATTTTACGCAATTCCAACTTTAATAGATTCTTCAGCAAAATATTTTAAAACTTCAAATTTTGATAGTCATATAATTCACTCATAATATTATAAAGGCCTTCAGTCATAACGTGATATGTATCTCTCTAATTTTCTGTTATCCCTCGTAGAATTTATGCTTTAAATTAAAGTGTAAATGATTAATCTGCAATTAATATAATAATATTTTTTTTACTGAAACAAAGCATTTTTTTAATAATATGATTACTGATAATAGAGTCACTGAGCGTTTAAACTTTATGGGCACTAAAGAATATCTTTCTTAATTTATGTAATATCTCAAGAATTTGTCAACAAAATTTTCTCAGATTCATCATGAACAGATCGATTCATTAACAATGTTTAATTTTAAATGCATCAAACATTAAGAAAATAAAATGAATCGTTTAAAATAATCGGTCGAAAACAGGTTTAAAAAAACTACTTAAAAAACGATGTACTTAAAACTATAAGCATATACAAAAAATATATAACTAACATAAATACAATTTACTTACAAAAGCATGCAACTAACCTAAAAATAATTTAAATCGTCCGTTGATAATGGTTGTCATGACAACAATCAGAACACAATGCGCATGCGTGAATTTTCTTCGCCAGTTACGGTAACGCAAATGCGTGAATTTTTCTACGCCAGTTGGGGTAACGCTATGCAGATTATACATTTTCAATTCCCTTTATTCTATGTTATTTTAATTCAAAAGTACTTCAGAATGAATCTGAAACATGGATTAATTAACAATGTTTAATTTTAAATGCATAAAACATTAAGAAAATAAACAGAATCGTTTGAAATAATTCACCGAAAACTGTTAACCCTAGCCTCATTACTGTTGGAAGAAAAAAAAACTGAAGCCTTACTCATTTGGCGGTGGGGAAAATGGAAGATTTTTTTGGCGAAGAAGTTGGCGGTGTGGAAAATGGAAGATTTTTTTGGCGGGAAAGTTAGTTTTTAATTAATAATTAAAATTCAAATTAAAATTTCAAAAAAAGGGAGCCCCAGGTGCACATTCCCGACCTCTTAGGTATACATGCACCAAATTTGATAGCTGTATGTCAAATGACCTGGCCTGTAGAGCGCCAACACACACACACACATTGAGCTTTATTATAAGTATATAGATGAGAGCATGTAAAAAGATTATATTTCTAGCTCATCTCTTGATTCTTTTTCTGCCTGAATTCACCTTATTGATATTTCTAATTTTTTTTTTGACACTCGAATTTAAGAATTCTAAGTTTGTAAATAGCGTTTTATTCTCTGGATTAATGTGACCATGAAATGCAATCTCGATTACGGTAATTCCGTATTTAGTTCAATAGGAATACCGTGACTTTTTCATATCTACTTTTGTGGGTCGTCATTTATATTTCATAACCACTTTTCTTACAATTTCGAGTTAAGAATCTAATTTGAAGTCAAAGAGAAAGCTATTTCACATGGAAGTAAGATTTGCTACTAGAATAAATTATAGAAGATTCAAAAGTAAATTCTTAAATAAGTATATGTTACAGAAAAAAAATCTATTATATTTTCACAATTATTTCGAGCTTTGTGGCTTTGATTTAGTTCATAAAGTTCTCTGATGAACAAAAGCCAATTATTAAAGTTTATATTGCTTCCTGAAACATAATTATTTTGGCATACCCTATTTATAGTAAATATTGGAGTAAAAGTTTTCTTTAAAAAAAGCAGAACTTTTTTAAATATATAAACATAACATATAATTTATATTTTATTTTTCTAATTTTAATTTCCCGAAATTTTTTTCCATTTTTAACATTAATTTAATTTTAAATAAATAGATTAATGGCGAGTTAGGATAATTTATTAAAATTCTGAATGTGTTTTGTGTCAGTACAAATAACCGAAATCAAAATAACAAAAGTTGTTCTAATACATTTCTTTGAAGCTCCTCATTTCAGACGGTGCAAATTTAAAATTTATAATATTTTCTGAACTTTTTTTTCAAAAAAAAAAAACAAAAACAAGAAGGAACTTATAGAATTCTACAGTAAGAAGGCTTTAATTGAAATTACTATAATTACTCAAAACGCAGAATGATGATGAAAAATTTAATTAATATTCTATTAATAATTTGTTTAGTCAATTATTAAGAACATGATAAATATTTGTATTCTCATTATCTTTTGCAATCTTTAACAAACCCTGGCAGATGACTTTGTATAAATTTCGAAAGATAATTGCTTGTAATTTAGCAAGGTACTTAAGCATTGTTAGTTCTCTTTCTCAAAGAGCAAAAAACAAAATGCAATAAGACAGCCTTTTGAGAAGTTTGAGGACTATCATCAATAGGTTTTGTTGAAAAAAAAATGTGACTGAAAATTGATATCATGAATGAATAAAAAAAAATGAGTGTTGTCATTGAAAATTTCAAGGTTAGTACATTTTTAAATGCGCCAAGAATCTCCTACACACATTTTAGGTATATTATCATTTAGTATATTTTATTAACTTTAAAATGGAAATTTTAGTTCTTATATATGATATTCGACAACAGAATAAAGCAATGTGACTCCTTTTCTTTCGCGAATTTAAAAAAAAAAATTAAAAGTTGTTGTCTAAAAGTTGTAATAACGGTGCATGTGAAAATGTGTAATTATATGTTTTAATTTAGTATTACCAAAATAATTTCTGCAAAATGACAGCTAATTTTCTGCACCTTACCAAACTGTTGAAGGATTAATTCCTGGAAAAACAATACTTTTATAAGCATTTATGTTTAGTTATGACAATCGTCAGTTTCAGTAAGATACGTTCAGATATTTATAGCTTCATTTACGGATTTCAGGATTTTAATTAAGTTGTTTTATGGCAGTCCATGTTGACAGCTATATTATTTTTAGTATGCCATGAAAATTTTTATGAGGTAAGTTTGGATCCAAATTGTTGTTTGCATCGGTGTAACTCTTCTCAACAAATTTATCAGATAGGAAGTAATAGTTGATATTCCTAAGCTTATTAAATAGAACAATACACAAAAGAAAATTGAAAAATGAAATTTTACAACAGAAAATCTTAATAAGTAAATTTGTAAAACACATCGCACATTTTTAAACTTGGCATTAATTTAACTGAAGTTAAGTTTAAATAACTTCAAATATTAGATGAATTTTAACGTAAGTATAGGTATTTTAAAATGCTATATGAAATTACGCTTCATTCAAGAAAATAAAATTCAGTGGTCAAATTTACAGTACAAGTATTACAAGCTATAAATCCATGTTAAAGGCTTTGAGAAATTTTGTGTTATTTTCAAATATTATTGTGAATATTAGTAAATTAATAAATAGTAAAAATAATTGTTGGATATTAGTAACGATATTCCAGTGTTTCTATATGGGATAAATTTTTGAAAAATTAATCATATACATGTTGCACATACTTATTAATGACGTGAAATTAAACTTATAATCACTATGATATTTAAGAAATAAAAATTTAATTTTATTGCAAAATAGATCCAGCAATTATTCTATGAAAGAGTTGGAACTATGAAAAAAATGATGCATGAATGCATGTCTGAATGAATTTTTTAAAAATATTTATATTGATAGGTCTGAAGAATTGTGTTTAACTCATAATAAAGTGAGAGATAGCAATATTGTAATTTGAAACTCTAAATTTTATTTTGCTAAATTGAGCTTCATAAAACTTGGAATTCCGAAATTTATTTTGTTTCAGCCCATTTAACTCATTTCTTAAATTTATAAAGTGTGTGCACTGAAAGTGTGTCCTTCCATTTATGCATCACTATTCAAATGATCTTCGAAAGAAGAAATTTGATTTTTGTTTTTAACTACGAGGGAATGGAAATAAATGGCAAATGCCTTTCTGATGTTTGTGCATCATTGGATAGTTTTAATCCAGCGATTCTCAACCTGTGGGGCCCGCCCCCCTAGGGCGCGAGCACACTAGAAGAGGGGCGCAAGAATATCCAAGAGAAAATATTATTTTAAAAAATTGATTAACTGACTGAAAGGAAAGCACACATACACATGGAAAACAAAATACATTTCGACATATTTAATAACTTATTAAAGTAAAACAACTTATTTAATCAAAACATACTAAATTAAAAACAAATTTAATAATTATTAGTGACTTTCTTGGGCCTGTCTTTCAGAGCAAAGTTTTTTGAAGGAAGGCTTACTGGTAGAAATAGCCACTCTCAGTTCTGTTTCTATATTTTGTCTTCAAAGAAGCCGCAGCAGAAAATACAGTTTCACAAAGGTAGGGTGAAGAATGGTAATAGAATGTGAAATGTCCTTGTTTTTAATGCAGAAAAATCAACTTTACTCCTGCCCAAAATTCAAATAGTGATTTATTACAAAATTGTCTTTTAGTTTCGCCACTTGTCGTGAAGTCTACGAATTTTTCTTCCTCATCAATTGAGAGTCCTTCGGGAGTCTTATGAAATGGATCCCTAATCCACTCGTAACTTGCTATCAGTTTGTCGTCAGCATGAAAATACTTTTTAAAATTCTTTGCCAGCATGGCTAAATGATTTTCAATGGTTACAAAAACAACTTTTACATGTTCTTCTTCAGCCTTGTAAGTTTTAGTACCATCATCCACATTTACAAACATTATTAGGTTTTTTTGCTTTAAATTTCTGCTCCACAATTCCAATTTTCTACAAAAAGCATTAACTTTATCACTCGTATCCAGCATATGTGTACAGTACACTCCCGATTATCCGCGGAATTGGGTGGCGCGGCCGCCGCGGATAACAAAAATCGCGGATAATCCGAAAAAAGCTAAAAACGGATATAGCAAAAGAAAAGACAGTCATTCCAACTTTGAAAAATCGTTTTGTGTACAATAAAACGTAAAATAAACAGCAGGAAATGTTTAACTAACGCTTAATATTTTAGTATATCTCCAAAACTAACCTAAAATGCATTTTGTTAATGAAAACAGAAAAGTGCTTTGTACTTACGAGGGGAGTCAAGGATACACAGAAAAATTAATACATATGTATTGTTTTAATACTATAATGTATTATGTAATTACACAAGCATAACTGTAAAACTACACATTTTTAAAAAAATCAGTCATTTGTGTTTGCTTCTTGCTTTGGAAACATTTTCTCTTTGCTTGGAAGCAAAAAAAAAAAAAAAAAAAAAAAAAAAATTAGTGCTGCAGGCGCGGATAATCCGCATCGCGGATAACCCGCCCGCGGATAATCGGGAGTCTACTGTATTTGCTCCTTGGAGTTGAAGATTCAAGTTATTTAATTTCTAGAATATGTCGACCAAGTACCTCAATTTCATCACAAATAAATTATCGCGAAAATTCTCGGCCTCCTGTCTGTTTTCTTCTTCTAGGAAAAGGGCGATTTCTTCTCTTAATTCATAAACACGTTGCAAAAATTTCCCACGTGATGACCAGTTTGCCTCGCATTAAAATAGTAACGCTGAATGTACTGAACCCGTGTCTTTACAAAGTGCGGAAAAGATCAAAGTGCGGATCTCATTTTTATATAATTTACTACGGTTGCAAGTTCTGCTACTGACATATTATCACAAATTCGAACATAGGCAATTAAATGAGCATCTTTATTACTATTTGTTGCTTTGTCAAACTGTATTGAAAACAATTTGTCACGAAACTTCGAGAAAAGTTGACTCTGTACATCTTCAGCTATATCGCCAATTCGACGGGCAACAGTATCATTTGAAAGAGGTATGGACTGCAATTTTTTTGAAAAATTATCTCCAAACATAGTTTCTACAATCCCAATTGCTGCTGGAAAAATAAGCTCTTCACCAAAGGTGTGAGGATTTCTACAATTATATGAACTTTGTAAGATGCAATTAAAGCTTTTTTTATTTACAGACAAAGTTTCTTTAAAAAATGATTTTTGCTTTTTATATGATTTTAATTTTAATTTGAAGAATTCTCTGGGTTTCTTGACGTACTCACTATGAAGCGTTTCCGAATGTCGTTTAAGTTTATTAGGTTTATGCTGTCTGCGGCCAACATTTTTGAGCAAATGATACACAGGGGCCTTTCTTCTTCATTTACTTCAGTACTGGAAAACCCAAAATTTAAGTATTCTTGAGAATATTTCCTTGATTTTTTTTTCGGAACCACGCTTGTCTGTTTACTTGTTGATGATTGACTATCGTGTAATGCTTGCTTACTTCCGCTTAAAAATTTATTCATGAGCCTGCATAAATCTGCTGCCGTGAATATTTAATATGGTGAATTGCAGTTAACACGAAAACATATATAACATATAAATTCACGATAGATTCTATAGAGATAAAAGGATCGATTCGAATGTGACTGGCTGGAATTGAAACTTGCGTTATCGAATATTTTCCTTCTTCCTATGAGAAAACATTTGCTTCGCGCACACTCCAGACGGCATCGGTCGTGTGTATTCCCTTCCACAAACATTGCTATTTTTTTCACTTTCGTTTTGTCATGCTTCTGTTTTATTTCTTTTATTATTCGAAAAAATGTATTCCCAGTTTCTAAATTTAGCTCTCCCCGTCTAGGTTAACTTTCATTGATGATTTTTTCTACTTTCATATTCTTTTAACGTTATCTCTCTGTTTGGCTTTCATTTCAAATATAATATTTAAATTTCCTCCACTTTCATTCACTTCATCTGTTCACTGCACTCTTATGCAAAATGAAAGATGTGGTTTCTCGCCAACGTTGGCTCACTTTTACTCTTGTTGTGGCAGTTAGTTAAAAATAGTTTAAAAACAGAATCCAAAATACTCAATATACATTATTGTTGTATTCATTTTATTGTATGCGGGGGGGGGGGTGATGAAAATTATGATTGAAAACTGGGCCACGAATACTGAAAGGTTGAGAAATGCTGTTTTAATCGATTCACTGGGTAATTTCGTACGCTCTCCATTTCGTATATATTATGATGTAACATTGTATCTTGTTAGTCCGTTGGAGTATTATGCCTGATCGTATTTAAATGTGCCTATATTATGGTGAAAATGGTCGAGAAATGTATCACTATGTTCTAATGATTCATTTCAATAATCTGTCATATACAACTTGAATTGGATTTAAAATCTTCAATCTTCTTTGAATGCAGTACATTCATTCTTATGCAATAAAGCTTTTGACTTTTCATGTTTGGATTTTTTAAAACTATTTCTACTGTTTATGTAATGTGAAAGTGGCTCCATATTTCTGTTGCAGAGATGAAAATATTGTATTTCTCACTTTTCTATTTTGTGAAAAGTCAAAGTAACTATTCAACAAATTTAACTTGCATTGTGAAGTTATTTGCATTGAATTTATTTGTATTTTTGACATCTCCTAGTTGAGATTAATTATAGAGTAGTTCCATGTTTCTTTAATAAGATTGTCTGCTCTATACAATTTTGACAAAAGAAAAGTTTTTAATTATAAATTTAAGTTAAACATAATTGTGTAGAAATTAAATTTGAATGAGACTTTCCATCTTTCTTTATCCCTGTTTGAATGTATTTAGAACTTTGTTTTGGGAAAAGAAATAAATCCTACGATATATAATGGATACATTTAATTCAAATAATTTTTGCATCTGAAACATATACCGTAATACAAGAATGCTGATCGACAAATTTTAAAATTCCATTTGGAAATTAATAACTCTATTTCTTTCGTAAATTATTTGAGGCAATACATAAAATACATATTGATTGGAATTGAAGTACAAGGAACTAAAGGATAACAATTAATTACTAATTTCTTCTTTGACTAGAAAGGAAGTTTTTCAATAAGAAAATATTTTGACCAGTTTATAGTGACAACAGCATAAATACATTATCTCAATATATATATATATATATATATATATATATATATCTTGAGATAATGTATTTATGCTGTTGTCACTATAAACTGGTCAAAATATTTTCTTATTGAAAAACTTCCTTTCTTGACCAGTTTATAGGGACAACAGCATAAATACATTATCTCAAGATATATATATATATATATATATATATATATATATATATATATATATATATATATATATATATATATATATATATATATATATATATATATATATATATATATATATATATATATATATATATATATATAGAGAGAGAGAGAGAGAGAGAGAGAGAGAGTATAGAGTATAGAATACTCTCTATATAGAGAGAGTATAGTTCTCTCTCTCTCTCTATATATATATATATATAGTTCAGTGAGTTATGCAACTGCAGAGAATTACTATATTTGGCATGACAAATAAAATTATTATAAAGTCTCATAAAATGAGTCAAATGCATATAAATGTATTTGATGTCCGATTATGTATATAATGATAATTGTGTACAGTCCATAATTGGGTATAATGCATGGTCCATAATTACAGATAGTGACAAGGAATATTTTGAGGATTCAAGATCGTTTTACTCGTGGTTTCTTCGTAAAAGTATTAATCGTGAAATATTAATTTAATAATCTTTGTGATATTACTTAATAAGTTCTTATTTAAATTTTAAATTAAAAAAATGTGCATATTTTGTTGTTGACTGCTATTACATATAATTCAATAGTTTGTTTCCTTAAAAAAATATATTACCTACTAATAGTATCATTACAAAAGATATTTTCCTCAAACTCTCAGAAAATGAACAGGAACTTTATAAAAAAATGAGATTTTCCTTTCCTATGCGGCATAGAAAAGACCAGACTTGATAAACTCTCCCACTAAATAAAAAGCAACCCATGAGGGTAACTAGTTCCTGCAGAACACGGCGGGCAAACTTCCGCGAATCGAACTATCCCCAGAGGAGGAGAAAAGAAACACGGAGATAGGTCAATTCTCGGCGCACAACCTTCATTAGCGGTTTCGGTCGAATCAGATTTAGTCAATAACCTCATAATCATCATCACACCATATTCCGAGATGGAGTAAGAAAGTAAAACTCCGCGTTGCGGCCATCTTTGTATCGTGAAGGAAAGTTATTTTATGTGAGATATTGATAGCAAACAGAGAAGAAAATAAGAGATTTGAAAGAAACAATCACAATTTTATTTTGATTCTTGTATGTACATTATTATTTATAAAACAGTATTCAATCTAAAAATGGCTCAATTAACAAGTTATAAACCGTTATATCTAATATATAAAAATCTCGTCTCACGGTGTTTGTGTTCTTACTCCTCCGTAACGGCTCGACCGATTTTCATGAAATTTTTCATGTGTATTTGGTAGGTATGAGAATAGGTCGTAAAGTATATTTCATAACGCTGGGTAATTAGGGTGTCCCTATCCCGTCATTCCACGTTCAAGGGTACGTTGATGAGATCAACGCTTGCTTGAAATCATCGCCACTGTGGCGTAATGTTGAGAATGTCCAGCTAAAAATAAACATGTACGTCAAAATGCTACAAGATCTATCTTCTGACACATTCTTGGACAAATTGTTAGTTATCCGTGATGGAAAAGTTGTTATCTATGAAAATACTGGATGCATAATATTGCCCACTCATTTCTGCACTATCGTTGATTCGCAAAATGCTCTCATTCACCGCATATTTCCCGATGTACGCAAACAATACATATGATTAGGATGCACACTTATTTCATTGAGTGCCTTGATAATCCGCTGAATTCCAGGCTCTTCTTTAATCAGTATTTGATTAACGTGTTTAATAAATCCAAATCTCTTAACTATCAGTCAGTTTTTGATGAAGATGATTTTTTTTTTAAATATTAATGCGAAGAACATTTTAGAATAAAAAAAAAATTAAGAAACACCCTTTACAATATTTTTACAACATTCTGTATATTAACAATGCTTAACATATTAAACAAAATAAAATTGTAGCTGAGCTAAAATTCTACTCATTTATGCATTACTAATTGTACAGTTTGTTGTACACCACCGGACAACATTTTAAATATATATTAGAATATACGTTGATGTAATTTACTTTTTGGCTAGAATATCTCTTAGAAATATCATTTTCCTAGAGATTTGATTCAGTATTTTAAAATAATATTCAAAATACATTATGATTAATCTTAATATTAATAAACTGAACTAATCAAAAATGTTTAGTCTAAAACTATTAAACACCTTTTAATTGTATTGTAACAGTGTGCATGTGTTTATACTTACAAAAAATTTATTTAAAATCTGTTACATTTTCGAAATTTTTAAAAACTATTAATGTAACAATCCAAAGTCTTAACTATCGAAATGTTAGTTTTTTTATCTATTTATTTATCATTTTTTTTAAAGAAATTCATTTAAAAAAATAAGCTTGCAATAGCTGTTGATCATTCCTAAACTAATCGGAAAAAAGTATCCTTTTTTAGATCATTATATTCTTTATCATTTATTTTAATAACCTGGATCTCTTCTATATCTATACGAAGCTTGATTACTATGGTTTAGAAATATATCTATTATCTCATAGTACGCAAGTAAAAAAAGTCAGAAGCAATTTACACATTTTTTTAAGATTCATTTTACTGGCTATTAAGTCAAAATATTTTCCTTCACACATAAAAAGCGATCCATTTTACATGCATATAATGCATGCATTTCATTTTGCCCAATAAAGATGTTCCTCTTTCAGAATAGGACATTTGCATAATAAATGCTTCGGTGAAGAATGGGAAGAAAGGCGTAGACCTTTTATGACCCCAGTTAAAGTGGCTGTTTCATAGCTTCTACTTTTCGGATTCAGCGAAGGCTGGATGATGTGACAGTGTTTTTATGTCACATCACGTTTATGGAAGCAAAGTAATTGACCTTTTTCAGTCGTGTTATTAGATATTATGAAATCTTGCGAAGTGAGAGTTAAAACCAACAATTTTAAAATAGAATAAAATGCGTAAAAACGCAAATTAAAATATTTTACTTTCTTTATTTTTCTTCAGATATCCACCAAAAATGCAATTTTGCTCATTTTAAGTAAGACAAATACAAATTATATATGATTGAAATTATAACTGTAAAAAAATATTTTTTTTTCTTAATAGCTCATGAAAATATAAATGTCAATGAAAAAATTTATAAATAAAAATGATCTTGGAAGCTAAAAACTAAAGCCTTAATACTCATGTGCTTCGAAATTATGCAAATATTATTGTTACAATCATAAAGAAAGCAAAGAATTTAATACTGAACAGTATAAGAAAACATTTATATGTTTTAACAAGGGAACTTCATTGTAAAGTAACTATTTAAAAATTGCAAAAGCAATATCTTTATTGATCAAATGTTAATCAATTTGATTATGCTTGATTAAAATCTTGGCATAAAATCCTTCATTAATTATATACTTATTCATTATTAATATAATGGAGGATTTTTTTCTGTGAATCAGATATTTAAAATTTCTCCAAACAGCATAGGGTAATATAATCAGCTTACTAATAAATAAATAAAAGACCCATTTACCTGAAAGCATAACGCTACTATCGAAGTATAAAGAAGAAAGAAAAAAAATTAATTTTATGACACGGAATTGGAATTAAATTCAAGCATCGCTCCGGAAAAAATCTAGAAGCTGAGCATTTAGTTAAGGCTACTCTTCAGACTAATGTTATCTTGCAATGAGAATGGGTGAAAACTTGCAGTTTACTAGCTCTTATTTTAAATAAAATATTAAAATAAATGCAAAATTTTTGTTTATTAAATTCTTTAGATATTTAATTGTCATTATAATTGACTAGAAGTAACTTTTAAAAATTGTACAGCCTTAAAATATTTCTTAACTTGAATCAAGGCAATAGGCATATTAGTAAAATAATGTGAGATAGAATATTGTTACGGATTTTTCTCACCGCCTGGTTCTTTTGATAGTGGGTGTATGGTGTCATGAGAACACAATCAGCAGGCCTCAGTAGAAAACAACGAGGTTTATTTACACGAAGAACACGAATACACAAAGACGACAAATATTTACAGCCGAGACGAACACAGGGCAGCACACAGCAACACTCTACAGTAGACAGTAGCCCATACGTAGTAATCGTCCACAGCACACGTAGCGACCAGACAGAACCCATCAGGAGAGGGGATCCTCAGAACTTCGCACTACGGTCTCTCCAAAGGCAAAGGTTTCGAGCATTATCCATTTTATCGTCAAAGTCTCCAAATGGTCGCCAAACTCTGGGATTACTGGCTCGGCATCCGATAGCATCCAATACAGATGACAGTAAAGCGGTCTTTCTTATGATGAATGATGAGTTTATTCTTGCTGGGAAGCAAAATTACAGGTTTGTAACAATATTTTAACAGTTAAATAACAGATGAATTTATAATTTCTTAATATGAGCTATCGAGTAAAAGTAAGAATATATATAAAAAAATCTATAACTTTAGAAAGTCTTACTAATTTCTGAATAAAAGCCCCCCCCCCCAAAAAAAAAATAAAGACTAACGTTTAAAAAAGACTAACAATAAAAGCTAAGGACATTTTTCGTTAAAAGCAAGTATATGTAAAATGTTAAAATCGACTATTGTATTTCACTTAAATAATATATTACAGTGAAAGAAAAGAAAGAAGCTCTTGTTTATAGACTTATTCAATGTTAGATTTTTGAATAACAGTGCAAATTAAGAAAATATAAAATAACAAACGGTAAGCCAAACTTTTAGAATTAAATGGGGATACATTTTATTTTTTAATATCTTGATGAGCTACTCCAATAATATCTTATATAAGATATAATATCTTATTAAGCTACTCCAAATGTTACAATATTAAAACAAAATTGATGTTGGAATAAAAATTATTATTATAAATAATTATATAAATATTTGTTGCAGACACTTTAAATTATTGTTGTGGCACTATAAATTATTGTTCCAAGCACTATGCAGACAGCATAAAAATTCCTTAGATTATTTTGGTTTGCAAGAGAAGAAAGTATAAATGCAGAATTTTGAGTAACATTAACATTTTTCTGTCATGTTTTATAGAGATTTATGGCAATCCTATTGCTTTAGGTATTTTATATTTTGGATAAGATAAAAATTAATCTTCAAAAATGAGAATAGCAATAGCATATGCAAATAATTTGAAAAGTTAATTTAAATGGAAATGAGGTTTAATTATATAGTTTCAAAATGTTCAGCTCATATTAAGTATAAGCAAGATATCTATCTCATTTTCTATGTGTCTTAGATAGGCAATGCGCAATAAAAGAGATAAGTCAGATTTAAAAATTTCATCCTGATACATCAGCGGTAGCAAAATAATAATTATTATTTTCATGTGAAATAAAATTTCTTTCGCGTGCATTTTAAGCAACGATATGCTTTTGAAAAGCTGAAGTTTCTTGGGATTTCTTCATTAATTCTGGATTTATTCTGAAAATTGATTCTGAACTTTAACAAAGACTTGATAAATTGTAGTCTGATAAGTACAAATTTCGGGTACAAATTTGTGTTGCCCTGAAATTTGTTTTGATCCATCTTTATATTTGGCATTCTTTTTAAATTTCCTTTGAATCACTGAATTTTCCAAAGCAATTTTTTTCTGAAATGTGCTGCGGTAGAAGTAGTGCTTTTGATAAAATATGATTCGATAAAATAAAATACATTATTTATGTAATTAATATTACAAAATATGAAAATTAGGGCTTAATTAACCAATTTAATGTTGTATAGTGCACTATTTGTTAAAACTTCGAGAGCAAGGCTGAATTTGATGTATGTTATTAATACGATATATATGGTTAATATAATATGAAAGAATGAATTAAATGTGCATGAAAGCACTTTTGAAATATATTAATTTTATTTTTTTAAAAAGAAAAATTATATTGAAGTTGTAATTTTTATAACAGACATTTGTCATGCAGAAAAAACAATCAAACATTTTATGGCTTTGATAAAAAAAAAATGACGTTCTTGTGAATAATCTGTGAATAGTGGTTTTTCAAGTTAAGGATGGGTGTAGATTATATAAAGTAAATAAACAGAAAATTAGCATTCTTTCAGAGGAAGAGGGAAACTGTTTCAATTCAGTTGCAAGGAATATTCATGAATCTGTTTTCATTCATTGCATAACTGTTCATTCCCTTTCTTTAATGGTCACGCATGGGTGACAGAACGAGAAAGAGAAAAAGTAAATATATTCTAAGGTATGCTTTGAAAATAGATTAATAGGTATGATTTAACTGTCCAATATTTGAAATTTTAAATTAATAAAATATAAATAAAAATATGGTTCAATCATAAATGAAAATATTATCCAATTATAAACAATACAAATGAAAGTATTCTTCTTGTGGAACCTCTACAGGCCTTGATGAAAAGCATAATTTCGCACATCTTTGAAATATACTGAAGTAAAATGTATTGGATTGAAAATGGATGGAATTAATAACAACTAATTTTAAAGTCGTACTTCATTGTTAAAGACGAATCAAAACGAATTATTAATGTCGTGAAAATGGAGAAAAAAATAAGATTGCAATATAAAATTGAAACATTACTTTGGAAATTTCTTGTATTAGATACTGTGCACTTATTAAGAAAATAAATGAAATATAAAAATATAAAATACATGGTGTTTTATCGAAGGAAGCCTAACGAGCATTCTCATGTCTTGGAATGCCAATCTGTTGCCCCAAGTAATGTTAGTGGCTCGTATTTAACAAATCTAATATATGCATTCACAAATTCGTTGTTTTGAAATATCAATTATTGCACAAAACCAAACAACAGTAAAAGTTACATAAAAATCAAAGCAAAAAAAAAAAAAAAAAGGGACTGAGTAAGAAATTTAGAATAAAGTTCTTTATTGCTTTTTGATGAAATTCTTTTGAAACTTGTAATCATAAATAGATGAGGACAATTCCAATTTTATTAAATTTCTATTGATTAAAAATTCAAAGGATGAAAAATTGCAAAACTGCCTTACTGAAAATATGTTTTTTACGAATTTATTATTACAATGAAATAATATTTGCGCAGAAGAATTTACTAAGCAGACACAAAATTTCCTTAGATATTTCATACTTCTTTGACAAAAATACTAATATATATAAATTAGGTATATTTAGTTCTGTATATACACATTTTAAGAGAAAATAAAAGACATAAGAGATAAAAATAAACCTTACACTACATTCTGATAAAAATATTAAAAGAAACAGTCTTAATAGAACAAAAGTAAATTGAGGCGTTAATTTTAGAAATGAAAGCGAACACCAATGGAAAATAAAATAAACTGTAACATGATGATGCTCTTCAAAAATATTTTTACTTTAATGAACTCTCTGACTTTTCCCATACTAGCTTTAATGGTATGCGTGAGAAATGCAGACAGTTGCAAGCCATTGAATCCTTGCAACAAGAATATTCTTTTCGCCGTGCTGCTGTGGGGCTTTTGTTGTGGAATATTTAATTCAGTTTGTTACCTAGAAAATAGAAAGCACCATATTCAGATTAAATTTTCAGTCTTAATACAATCGAAGTTTGTTACGTAATGTTTAAAAAGATCATTAAGAAATCTTCAAGTTGATTTTAATGATATATTTCTTTGAAAGAATCCGGAATATTTTTTATGTTTATTATACATGATAGTAAAAGAAAAAACGAATAAGTAGAGGCAAGATTGTTTCTTTATATCAAGAGCGTATGTTATATTTTATTTAGAAAATAACTTCATACTGTTATGTTTTCTTTCTTTTTTAAATAGATATTAGTTTTCAACTAGAAGAAGCTTAAAAATGATTTAAATTCGTAAACTCTTAAGGTATGAAAATATAAGTTATTCATTTGATTTTTTAAAAATTTTTGACTGCTACGATTATGAAGCATTTTAAATTTGATATACCTTTGCTTATATTTTTTTAATTTTCTTTTCTGAAAAGATTTTTGAAAATTAATTGCTTAATATATACATATATATTAGTTTCATCATTTATTTTAGCCCATATGATTTGTATTATCTTTTGCTCATTAGATAGAATAAGGCTTATTTGCACAGTAAATTTCCATCTAACTACTTTTATCCATAGAAAGTGAAATTAGTCTGAGAAAGTAATTCTTTTCCTAACAAACATAAATATCTTTCTCAGACATGGATAATAAATATTTGAACTTGATTCTAAGAGTCATTTTATTAGATTCCAACTTACAGATTGAGTGAGTACATATCATGATGTAAAATCTTTAATTTCATTTGTATCAAGTTGAAAAATAATTTTGCTTAAGGCTTCCCAAAGAATAAAGAGAAAAATGGAATAAAGTAATTTAATTTCTAAGCATCAAAAGTTAAGGCTTTGAATTCGTACGAAACTGATTTCACAATAAGAGGTTCAGAATATTTTTATGACAATGAATTGAAGAAACGGGTATTTAATTTTGTTCAGATAAAGCATTTTTATATTTAAGAGCCACCTATTTTCTGAACAAACATATTTAAAAAAATAAATTTAACTAGGACACTGATAATAAAAAAAATTAATTCGCTTGATATTAAATGTTTTCTCAGGATTTGATTTATGAGCTTTAAATATAATGCATGATAATGAGTGACGCTTCAGTAAATGATAAAAATAGAAATAACTTTTGAGTCTTCAAATGTTCTTCCAGCAAAAATAAAAATTTAAAGATTTGTGAATTAGAATAGAGACGAGCCTTTATAAACTCACTAGATACCATATGGAAATTTTCTTGAAAATATTTCTGTAAGCACTATAAGTTTATCTAGTTCTCTGATAAACAAAAAAATCAATTATTTTTAAAATTTAATTAAAATATTTAACTGAGTATTCTTATACTCTCTAGTCTGTATCATACACCTATTCTACAAGCAAGACGCTAAAAGTATTCAGACCATTTTTTTCTTACATGTTTTTATCTTGTTTTGCTTGCCATCCTTTTACTTTGTGGGTTGATTTAAAACACTGAAATGTTAACCATTTGGCCTTTACCACATTCTTTCAATTGTGATTCTTGAATTAAAAGGTTCAACTCAATAAAAACGCATCAGAAATGGTATATATTTTTATATGTTGCATTTGAAAGCATTGCTATGATTATTGATTTCATGCAGTATGCTATTAAAATTTAATTTGACATGCAGAAACGTCTGATCATTTTCCAATAAAAGCACTTTGAGAGTATGTATCGAAAAGTGAAAAAGTTTTTACTTTAAATTGTTTTTTTAAATATTGCATGAAAATGTCATTAAGGATATATCGCGAGATATATCATTTTTTTTTCAATTTCTTATTATTTTCAAGACTTTGAAAATGCTCAGGATACAGAAAAAAATTTGCACTATGAGTTTAAAGATAGGTATAAAGATAATAAAAATATAATTTAAATATAGTTTACTTCAGATAATTGACTTAAAATATAGTTTACTTCAGATAATTGACAAAATATAGTTTACTTCAGATAATTGACTTAAAATGTAGTTTACTTCAGAAAATAAAATTCAACGAAAACCGTTTTCAAGCTTAGAAAGAATATTTGTATTAAATTTAAATTCAAACTCAGTTATCTGACAATGATTGTCTTGCAATTTATAATAAGTATTAAATATATTTACAAGTTTAAATTTTTAAAGGTAAAATATAAACAAACATTACGCTAAAAGTAGAGATAATATATTGGCATGTTTCCACGAAATTAAATTGAAGATATTGAAATTGTTAGCAATTAATATCTATCCGATTGATTTAATTTTATGTTTAAGGAAGAAACATTTAAAACACTTTTAACATTAGCTAAAAAAAAGCTTTAACTCTGACATCTAATGCAAAAATAACATTTGTTTTATTATTTTTCAGAACAGATATTAAAAACCACTATAATAATATATTTTGTTTGTAATTAAGTTTTTTGAGAAATAGAAGTACTGTGAGCAAAAAATAAGTAATTTCTATAAGATAACTATAAATAAGTTATGTGATTGATTTATAATTTAGAAAAGAAATGCATACTTGCGTCGAAAACCAAATCGCAAAAAATATCTTAAATTGCTCTTCTAGTAAACGTTTAAATTTCTCAATATCGAATGGTTACAATGTTCAAAACGATACGCATGAAGTATATTCTAAGGTTTACTTCATGTAGAAAAACATAAATTATTAAAATTAATCAAATTATATGCAAAATGCAATGATTAAAAATAAAATATTTCGATTTATTGCAGTTATGGAAGTTTCCTAGAATACATTCTTTTAATTACTAAATTTAGAGGATTAGAATGGATATTAAATTATAATATTTATAACTTTATTTGATTTACTCTGAAAGATCAAATGTCTTTGAGGTTAAGCATATATATTTGTAACATAAGTGCACAAACAGTGAAGATTCAATTTTGAAATGGAATTTTAAGGCTTACACTTTACAAAATCTAGTTTCTAGATGAAAGACATATCATTATCCAAATGACCATTGACAAACTGAGTAATCAGTATTAAGATAATGAGAGCCATGCCTAAATGACCGATGTCCATTTGTAGCACGTTTATAATAGGCTATATTTAATAGCCTATTATAATAGGTTCATTGAGAGTACTCTTCATATTGTGCACAATTTGAATCTAGCTCTGCATCTATTAAAATCATTAGATTGTTAATTCTGATACATGTGATTTTTTTTTTTCATTTTAGTTTAACTTTCTGTATCAGCTTTCCAAAAAAAATAATAATAATGATAAGCATCTTATCTTTCTAATTTAATTATAAGTTTTATGTATTTAATTATAAGTTTTATTTTATTAATTTATTTCCTATAATTCCCAAGTGAAGTAAGTTTTTCAAACTTCCAACTAAAATAGAAATACGTTCCAAAGAAAGTTTAATTAATTTCAAGTAATTCGCTGTTTAAAAAATTACACATATTTTGTCTATCAATTATATAAATATGTACATTGTCTGTAGAAAATAGTCACTAAAAATTCAAAGTTTTTTTCTCATGCTAATGAATAAATATTAATAGGTTTTGACTTTTTGTATATAACAAATTTTTGAAAATTCTTAGATTGGAACTTATCAAATTGTTGTCAACATATTTAAATTCACTTCAAAATTACCTTGAAGTACTTTTTCCTTCAGATTTATTAATATAATCGAGATTTAATAGATTCCAAATAAGTTTTGAATTCTAATTTGAAATAAGTGTGAAATTTCTGTTGAAAATGATTCCAAAATATAAATTCTCCAGAATTTTTTTTTTTAATTTGAATGAAGTGTTGAAAAAAGTTTTTACCTGAAAACAAAGAATATATCCAATATTTTTGGTTTATACTCTTAGTGATCTCATATTTAATCATTTCATATAAACAGTTTTCATACTGAGCGGGCACCTTCAATATAGAAATCAGAAGTCGTCAGAGAAATATAGGATTCTCGCTTCTTTGATTTGGTTTGGGTTGTATTGACTGAAGAGATAAATTGATCCATACATATGGTTAAAAATTTAAACTAAAGTATAACTAGCAACATGGGAAAGAAAAATCAAAATTTAAAATATTAAATTGAAGCTGTTGAATTAAAAAGCTAAATCACATATTGACGTGAATATATGAAATACCAGTAAAAGGGGTATACATTTTGAAAACAAAGGAAAGGAGCACAATTGGTGAGGGGAAAATATTTCACTTCCTCGGTGGATAAAACAATGTCTCATCCCCCCCCTGCCTCTGACGAAAGAGGGGCACATCCTTTTGATGTTTAAGAGCATGAACTGCTTATGGCAATTTGGAACTCACCACAGTTACTATATTTAGAGAACAATATTGTTATATTATTACATTGAAATCTAAATTGTATTCAGGGCTACTAAAAATAAGTAAATGCCCATCTTCTTTTATTTTCTTTAAAACTGAGGAATAAAGGGTTCCCTTCTTTTATCATATTCTTTGGTAATATCATGTTGGTTTTTTTTTAAATTCTTCAATATTTTATGAACTATTTTGAGAAATATATAAGTAGTAACATATCCCATAAACTAAGAGATTGTATTAAATATTTCTTAACTTTCTAATCTTTGAGTTTGAATCGTTTTAGCATGCTATTTTACTTGCTCATTAATTATAATTAAAATATGCAGTACTGTTACAACATTGGAATGATTTAATCATTTTATTTGAGGAATAAGAAAATGAAATTACAGCGCCGTGGAAGTCAACGTGTATTTAAATATTAAATGTGGATGATAATTCCATTTGTAGCGCAAATATGATGATACATAAATCCACTCTGTATGTTAGGTTCTTATATAAATAAGTAGAAAAGGAGCAAGGATACAACATAACATCTCTAAATGTCTGTCACTGCTTGATGATAAAAAAAATTCTGTTGAGGGAACCATAAATGTCAACTTATGCAAATGATTTTTTTTTTTTTTTTTTTTTGCGTTTAATTGAAATGAAACACAAAAAGTATTCCTGGTGAACTAACTTGCCTCGAAATGCAACTAATATAGAATAAAAAAATCGACATAATTTATATCCATTTTGGGCTGGAAATAAAAAGGCTTTATTTTGAAAGTTAATGAATTAATACTGTCCAATATTTTCACTAAATGCATTTTAGCATTAAAAATATATTTAAAAAATGATTTCACAGAAAAAAAAGGTGAAAAATAATAATATAAAATTTTATATAAAATGATTGCAACTTTTAACTACTTTTAAAAGAAGAAGCTTATTTTTAATAATTATTGATTAATTCTTTATAGCATCCAAAAATTAAAAAAGAACTTCGGTTAAAATTTGAGAGTTCATTTAAAGTAAAAAGAAAAAATATCAAAATGTATTTCTAAACATAGTGAAGAAATACATTTTGATACTTCTTATCAATAAACTTTTCATATTTATAAAATACTTTCAAACTATTTTAGAAATAATAGTTTGAAAGTATTTTATAAATATGAAAATAGTAGTCACGTAGGTACTCTAATGGGGAACTCAACGACACATACAAGAAGTACAGCTAAACTAATTTATTAACTCAACTCTGAATTCAGAACAGAGTGACTGACAGATCTTCTGCTTTTATACTAGCAGGGAAAGTTCCAGAATACTTTTCTGGAGACATTAAGAAAAGTCCAGAACACTTGCCTGGTAAACTAAAGAAAGTTCCAGAATCTGCTGGAACATAAAATAAAGGGAAACATAAAATCAAGGAATTAAATATTTACACAAACTGAATCGCATTGTCTCTAGCGGGATTCGAACTACCGATCTCTTGATTATGAGACCAATGCTATGACCATTCGGCCATGATGAGGCGACTTCTCCTTTCAATGCGGCAATATAAAAAGGGGCGTCTTCATCAATAAAAGAAACATGACAAATAATAAGTCCTCATTTATTTATTTTTTATTTACAGCAATTCATAAGGTTTGCTGAAAGAAGACACTTTCAGGAGATTATCAAAAGTAGAATCTATATTTTTGCTTTTCTTAAATTGTTAATTTTTATTAGAGAATGGGAATGTTTTCTACGCAGAAACATATATTTTACTTAAATAGTTTCATAGTTTTAATTCGTGTTGATGAGATGCTCCTTATTCTTGTTATGAATTATTCATTTTTTTAATAATTTTTCATAAACATTTTGAAGAAAATTGAATTAATGTATTTCTTTATTCCAAAAAAGTCTTGGATATGCCTTTTTAAAATTATAATTGTTATAAACTTGATTTGTGAATCTGGTAACTTCAATATGATACAAATAGATAAACACTATTGAAAAATTATGGAAATTCCATTGATACTAAGTTAATGCAGATTAATTTGAAGTTGATCGCCAATGGCCCAAACCATAGCTTGGCAATAGATTTAGGTTTTAACTGTATCTTTTTTTAAGAAATTACTGCTAAAGGGTATCTTAATGTTTTAGGTCATTAAATCATGAAAAAACAATTCAAAACCATATAAATTATTTAAAATAGAAATGTTACCTTAAAAATTAATTGGTAATAACAACTAAATGCTGAACTTCAGCCTTTCTTTCAGGAAGGTAAAAATTCTGTCGCAAATGTTTGCTCTTCTTTCATGCCGATTCTATTATTATACCATTAATCAATTATGTTTCAATCCGTTTGCATCGCTAATATGAAGGGCAATCTTTAAATTATTTTACCTGGTTTTACTATAAATCGCTTAAAGTTGTTAGGATTGGTGGTCAATAAGGCGATTTTAACTTGTAAGGATTTGAAAAATATGGCAGATACTGTTTTCTTTCTTTCCCCAATTATTTTTTTATCCAAAGATAATTGTGTTAATTAGGTTGCGTCTTACAATTAAATTAAAATGTGCATAAAATGCATTGAAAAGCACATTTGGACAAGTATTATAAATTTAAGGAATATAAAATGTTTAATAATTACCTAGCATACATTCCATGAAACATAATTGTATTAAGTTATTTGAAATTAAAAAAGGGAAAATAATAGTTCAATATGTAAATAATTAGGAAAAATTTCATCCTTAAGAAAAATATTTAATCTTCGAACAATTGATCTGAATCAACTTATATTTAATCAAACCTATTACTTTGTTCTTTATTAAAGCATGGCGTGGTTAAAATTTTAATGCGAAGTAAAATTAATTTCTTTATTTTTCAGGAAAGAAATGCTTCTACTGCAATTGGATTAATATACGTCAACCGATTCATGGGATTCTTCCATTTCACCCTCCCTGTTCCCATTTATAAAAAGGTAAATGCGTCAGAACACCTTAGACAATTGACCTTGGAAGTCATTAATAAAATCCCTAAATGTGACATTAAATTGTATACTGATGGCAGCAAAATCGACAATTTTTCAGGTAGTGGCATCTATATTGTAACTCCTAAATCAAGTTTTTCTCTATGTCAACGAAATGCAGACTTCTGTTCTGTTTTTAGAAGCCAACTTTTAGAAATAGATGGGGACTTAAGACCATTTTACATGAAAATAATTATAAGAACCTTTGGATTCATACTGATAGCCTCAGCTCAGTGGAACACCTTAACAATTGGACCTGTGTTGGAGATAAAGCAAGTTTGTCTATTTTTCAGAAGTTGAGACTGATTTCACTCCAACCTGATATCTATTTCCAGTGGATCCCATCTCATGTCGATCTACTTGGTAACGAAATAGCAGACAGGCTTGCAGAGAAAGGAAGCAGCCTAGCGACTTCATCTTCTGCTGAGCTCACATACTTAGAACTATTCTCTCAGGCGAAATTCCTAAATAAGAAGAATTGGAGGGTACTCCCTACTCTTGATTGGTATCGGACCAATAAGGTGGGCCAGACCTTAATTCTTCCTTGTTATAGAAAAACCAACACTCGCCTGTCGCGCCTTGCCAGTGGCCACCTAAAATGTATTTTCTTTTCTCAGGATGAAAAATCTTACCCTCTTTGCCCAAAATGCTGCCAACATCGGGCCTCTGCTGAACATATTCTAGACTGTTTAGGACTTCTTTGGGGATAAATTTTTCTTCTCCCTTCCTCGTTTTTGACATTCTTCTTGTCAATGGATTTTTGGATTTGGTCTGAGTAAGTCAGGCCATGGAGATTAGCAACAACAACATGTCTGGGTTTCAGGTAATTTATTATTCCAAATAAATGTACATTTAACGAAATTAGGTTTTTAAGGAACTGAAAATATGGAACAGCTTGAAAGATAAAGAAAAGATAAAGATACATTTTTTACTTACCTGACTACTTTAATTACTAAATATTTTTGAATTCACTTTAATACTTTACCTGAAATAGAAATTAAGAAAGTTCCTGTTCATGACTGTTTGGTAGAAAACTTTTTATTCTGACGCTACAGAGAATGCGAACAATTTGAATGCTGTTTATAAAGGATTTGTATCAACTATCATGGAAGAGCAATCGATTGTGGATTTCGCTGCAAAGAATATGACTATTTTTTTCCTTTAATAAAATCTATGCCTTAGACAATAAAAGAAAAAAAAATATATTATTCGCTTATTGAAAAGAAATTGAAGAAGTGATTAAAATATAATAATAAATGGTTAATTGAAAATTAGCCTTTTTACCCATAAAGGCTATTAAGTCAAAATTTGCCTGAATGTCAGAGACGAAAGTCACTAATCCTTATATTTGGTATTAAATTCGTGAATACTATGAAGCTAATATGTGCTTCAGTAAAAATTGCATTTGGCCTTAGATTTAAATATGAAATTAGTCACGAAAACGAGAAACTAGCTAGAAATGAGTTGTGTATTTCAATGACAATTTTTTTGTCATCATTCTAAAATTTTTAAAGGTAATTTAACATTATTTATGGAAATTATGGAAACTGAAATCATTTATAATCAGACATTAATTTGCGCATTTTTCCTACTATTGGCCTGATCAACTAAATTATATATTAGGGGCATAATATTTTGTTCTAAAAAGGATTTTGATATCATCTATGCTCAGATCTTAAACTTTTGAATTCATTTTTATTGTACAATAGTCTAAAGAATGCTATTCACATTTGATACGATATTCACATTTGATACGATATTCACATTTGATACGAAGGTCATAAAATGAAAATTTGGCTACATATGTGTTCTACAAATGTTCGAGAAACCTTCTAAGTGAGGTTTAGAGCAGTAAGTATCAGCTGAAGTTATTTTGCAGCGATTCGTATTTCTCTCCTAGAGCATATTTCTTATTTTTTTCTTACTTTATGTTTTCTTAATTAATTAAATCCATGGAAAATATTCTTTACATTTCAATAATTTATAAGGTTGATTCTGTATGTCAAAAATATGTACAAAAATAAATTAAGTTTTAGACTTTAAAGAATTTTACATTTTTGACATAGCATATCATTGAAGTTATGGAATTCAGACTATATATGAAGACCAAAAGACAAAAGATTTGATCATAAGTAGCCATTGAACCGAATGCAGTTAGGGTTAAAGGCAGTGTTTGAATCGAAATTTTTTGTTGTGGATTCGATTTTTGCTCCAAAAATAAATAAATATATAATGTTTTACTTGATTGTAATTTCTCATATTTTAAAGAATTTTAAAATAAGATCAATTTTAGTTTAATGTTATATTACGAAGCTACCTATGATTTTGTAAAATCAACTTATAAAAATTAAAACATATTATTCAGATTGTATAAAAATTTAAGAGTTTGAATTGCCTACAATTCAGTTACATGTAAGCTAAGTAATTCAGACTGAGAGGGAATGCATGAGAACAAGAGGTTTGGCTTCACCGCCGTTCAACATAGAAACAACGATTTCAACAGTGTGTCGTTGCATACCTATTTCTTACTTCATTAGCTCGAATACCACTCACAGAAAAAAGTATCATCTTTTATCATTCCATTTTTTTTTAAAACCATGTCCCTAATGGAGTTTCTTGATAAGCAATAAGAACACTTATTTTAGGGAATTGTTTCTTTTTTTCATGCTGATGTCATGGAATTTCCTGGAAGATGCATTTATATTCAGAATATGTTGTGGTAAGTCAGCCTGTTTGCGCCTAAGTTGATTTCCCTTGACTTTAGAGATTGCCGCTATTTCGGCTTAGTCGGAATCACCGGTTTGAAGTGAAGGTTGATCTAAATCAGTTACTTCTAGTCGAAAGATACAATGTTAATTAGTCCAGATTCGGCCAGTAAAAAAAATCTAAATGTACTCATTTCCTTAAACGATAAAATTGTGAAACCAATAACATAAAAAACATATTAAATTTACTCGGGCTGATGAATATCAAAGAGTTTTGGAAAAATTAGAAGAAATATTAATAAAAAACCAGTCTTAAGATTTTATAGCCATCTTTTTGTTGATACATCGCAAAAAAGTGTTGGAGTTGTATTGAAACTACCTGATATCTCTGGTGTTTTACATCCAGCAGCTTATCATTCTAGAAATTTAAAGGGGTAGGGAAATATTTATTTTAGCATAATTAGAAAATCTTTTGATAAATGATTCTGCAGATACATTTTTCTATGGATTTCATGGCTAGAACTTTATTATTTATACTGATCATGCGCTTTACGTTTGGCTCAAAGATGTTAAAAACTGAGCGGGAGGGGAGAGTATTCCGGTGGTTTCTGAAGTAAAAGGTTTTTGACTATGAAATTAATATCAAAATTCTACTAATCTAAAAATAATTTTGAAGCAGACAGTTAATCCAGGCTCCTAGTTTCTCATCTTCAAAGTTCCGTCATCTATCTGCCATCAATTAAATCGAAACTCACAAACAGTAGTTCAACTCAAAAGTTATAATTTATGTGGGTATAAGCAACATGTATTTAAAAGATGTAATTGAAATTAAATATGAGTCCTTATCCTTCACCAAATTTTAATTTGTCTGGAAAAATCGGTTTCAGAAATTATTGAAATATGATGAATATTTTGCATGACCATAAATAATTACGAAAATATAAATAAATAAAAGGATAAGAAGAATTAAATTATTAAATCAAGCTTCTGAATAATTTGTTCAACTTTATATTTAAAAAATGATTATTTTAATTACTCCTCAAAACTATTGGTTTGATATTATTTATGATATTTTTGACTTTGTAAAATATTGTAATGTATTCTAGTTTAAACAACAAAACAAAAATATTTGATATGTTACAAAAGATACTTCCTACAGTTCCTTTCCCCCTCTTTTTAATGAATTTCTATTGGAGGCTTTAATTATTATAATTCAACAAATAAAGCTCTGCATATTGTAATCGGTTACGCAACAAAGGTTTTGTGCTTTTCCTTGAAGAGAAGAATATACTTAAACTTACATCATTTAAAATAAATTTTTTTTCAGTTTCCGGAAAAATTTATTAACAATTAGAATGCAATGATTTTTCCAGCTTCAAAAAAAAAAAGAAAAAAAAAAGAACCTTAAGAAACCATAATATAAAACATAACCTCATCTCATCATCCTAAAATTAATGAGAAATTTGAACATAATCTATCTTTCTAAACAGCCTTAATATAAAGTAAATTTCTTCTTTATCTAAAAAGGGATGTAAATGTAAATAAGTTCCGATTCTGAAATTGATGGATAGTAATTCTGTTTCGTTTCGATTGGGAATAACTTATTTCGATTCCAGATATTTCTCGAGAGATTCCTTTCTCTATGAAAATATTGAAGATATTAAAATAGTGAGTGTCACCGGATTAAACGAGCTTAACTTAAATTAGTATGTTAGCCCTGTTTCAAACTTAAAATTTATTTTGAGAAAACATAGCAATATTAGAGAAAATAACTCGGAAGTGTCTAAATGGACAAGTTTTAAACATATGTTCCATTTCAAAGTATAAACTACACTCATTAAATATTCGTCGAAATAAAGTGAATGCCATTTAACAAGAATGGAAAATTTACTATTGTTCTATCAAGCGCACCAGCGTCGAAACTTTCTTCTTACTTAAATTTTGTATTCCGTTTATTCAAAAGTTTCGACAATTTCAACCAACATCTCTCATTCAAATGTTCTGATTAAGATGCCAAAGAGCGCCACACTAAACCTCTTTGAAAATCCGAAATTGTTACTGATACTCATTTGCTAACACTTCTCGCAATTTGTTTCGAATTTGCAACAATGACATATTCAAGTATCTGGAACTCTTCGCAAAATTATGAAAGGTGTGCATGTGCTCTTTGTGGAAAGTTGATTAGAATTGCTACCACACATTCGTATAATTAAAAATGCATGTCAGTCCAAAGAGGAAACTTATTCGGGACTTAAAACCACTCAATGAGAAACGAGTTTACTTCATCAATAATCCATCTCGTTATTGCTGCCAACAATGGGAGTGAACGATATTAGAAAGGATTGTGAACCGCAGCCTCCTGAGACCTGAAGTGTAGGCATCGAATGCGGCAGCAGAAAAGTCACGAAAAGACACTTCATCTCTAGGGAGGATGCAGGCACAAGATTGCTTCGGTAAACCAGCAGATTATTTCCTAACAACTTCCTTTGTCTGACTGCTTCAGGAAAATGCAGCAGATTAAAGTGCTGTGCTGTTGTCGAGTGCCGAGTTTCCTTGCACTTCGATTTCGAATAGACGATCGATTCAATGTTGTTTGATTATCCAAATTGTCTTCTATTGAAATCTAAAAGTATTCAAGGGATATATAAAGAATGATGCATCCAGGGTAATTCTTTAAAAAATGTAATTTGAGATTTTCTTGCTTTAGAATTATATAAAATATAGAAATTTATTAATGTAATAGAACATAAACATTATTTGTCACTCCATCTTTAGTCATAGAATTTATTCTCCCCCGCCACAATGCCTTCTCAATATTATTCAACTCGATATACAAATTTCATTTCAGAAGTTATTCCAGTATTAAACAATATATATTCAGTGGCGTGACTAGGTAATGGGACATCTGCAAATGTTAATATATGAGCACATTTTTCAGTTTTAAAGGGTTGGGCAGTAACAGATTCCGTTTATGTGTTTCTGTGCAATGTAATTTTTGCATTTTCAATAAGTGTCCATCCAGTAGTTACATCATTACTTATAAGCACTGCAACGGCGCATTGATATATTTAACATTTTTTATGACTTTTTTTAGAAGTTCGCAACAACGCCAGAGTTTTATTCAAATGTAATATTTGGATTCCATTTTTTTTTTATTTATTCGCTCTTATTTTCAATATATCGATCTTATTAAACAAAATTTAGTAAGAAAAATTAAATTTTGAGAGTAAAGGAATTCTGAAAAAACTCATTCAAAGAAAGTTTTCAAACCTGTAGTTATAACTAATACTATCTGCCGTTTCAAAATCCGATAAAATAAATAAAGAACATCGGGAATTGTCTAGAAACATATGATGAAATTTTGAAAGTATACAAAGTAACTCAATCGGACATTTCGAAGTTCAAAGTTATTCGTTTCTAGTTTATTTCTTAATGAGCACTCATTATTTGTTGTGCCAAAGAAAGCGACTTATATGCGCTTTATTCCCTTATCTTTATAATATTCTGTTAAGAATTTCAATTACGAATGCATGTTTTTAGATAAGGCATATCCTAAAATTGATTCTCTAAGGAATTGTTCAATTTATTGTCTTTGAGTCTTTTTTTATTAATAGCAAAAAAGAAAATATAGAAAATAAAATGTTTAATATGATATTTATTTTTCCATTTTGTCAAATTGTATCAGATACAATTTTAGTGATCGTCACATAAAACAAAACTGCCGTGAGGAACTTCTTTGATGTAACCGGAAAGAAATAAATCGCCGAAATCCTCTGTAGAATTTCGTAAAGTAATTTTAACAAAACAAAAAAAAATCTTCAGAATCTTTATTAAAACTTAGAAAACGAATTTTGAAACCATTTTGTTTCTGGAATTGGGTGTTAGCAAGATAAGGAGCAAAAATTCAATATATCCACATACTGACAAAAGAAAAGGAATCATCCTAAATAATAAAAGGAAATCCTTGAAATGAAAATATAGAAAATTAAATTGTGATATTTTTTGAAGAATATGTTCTTATAAAGTCTAGATGATTTTTCATTGTTAGAACTTTTATTTAAAAGATAAGAACAAGAATGATTGAATTGTGACGTTGGAGAAAAATCTGAGTACACGATGCAATTATTGAAATGGGTACTTTAGAGTTGTACATTCAATGCAAGAGTTCTTAGTTAAAAAGTGTATCTTTGTATAAGTTTATTTTCAATATACTCAAAGAAAAATTTTTTCAATATTAAATCATATAAAATAAATAAAATATACAGTATTAGATTAAAACCAGCGTTCTACATCGTATCTCATAAAAAAATTTAAAAAAGATTTATGTTAATTTTCCCTGATTAAGCAGTGCTAAGGACGGCAGAGTGAGTATCGCGGATGCACTTACCTCACAATATCATTAACAGGTGTTGATTTGATATGACGAAAACGGAAACAATATATGTGAAGCGGGTTTCAGCATGTAGAGTAAATAAATTTATGGTAGGAAAACTTTATGCAAAATAGTAACTTAATCTTCAAATTAGTAAATTTCTGCATTTTCTAAACTTTAATATCACTTTTATTCAATTCTGTAAGCCCCTTCAAAAACGAACTCCACAAAAAAATCTGCATATTTTTAATCGTATACTATCATTAAATATAAAATAAACACTAATGTAAAAGACTTTTAAAGCTCTTTTGGGCTGGTTTATAAGATATATCTATCATTAGTTTCGAAATTTAAATTGCACCGAAATAAAAAAAAAAACAGCCCCTACTTTCAATCGCCATCCATTACCTAATGGATGAGACCAGGTGAAACTTTAAATTGCAGTCCGATATTGGGAGGTCCCAGAGAACTAATAATTTCTACTTAGAACAAGGCCATATGCGAACTGACTTTAAGGGGAACTCCTTTGATATTCCCCTCTTGCCAATTTCAGAGAACATACAAATAGAGGAGTTCTTCTGATTTATTCATTGGAAACTTTCTGGAGTCGCTATTTCAGTCAGCAGGAAACGAGGTTTTGTGTCAACAAGATAATGCATTAGAATGTAGATTGCGATAGCAAAATGAGGAAATTTGCATTGTTTCGTGTTTGAATTTACTTTCCGAAGCAAAATTCTTATTTTGTTTGTTAGGAATTGTCAATGGAATGGGCTAAATGAGTTTTCTCTAGTTGAGAACGGGTGGAATAAAAGTATTATTCCGAAAAGAGAATTGAATGCATGTTTTTCATATTAATTTTTTCTAGTAAGCGCGCACACACACATACACATATATGTGTGTGTATGTGTTACGGTCAACAATATTAACAGGTTGTTATTAATAATATCCTGTAGATGTGATAAGTAGATTGACCAGTGAGTTGCCAGTTAATCGATTTTTTTGCCTTGGTATTAATACACGCCTACTAAATATAATTTTTATTTGTATTTATATTAATTCTTAATATTAAATTAAAATATATTTTTGTATTTTATTATATTAAAAGAAAAATGCAGTAAATTTATATCATGGTGGTGAGAAGAGTTTTTAGATCAGAATAATATGTATAACTTAGAGCCAGAAAGACTAAGTTTAATGGTAATTTAAATGCAAAAAAAAAAAAAAAAAATCTAAGTTTTAAAGTAAGGAATTTATATTTTCAAAAACTCAAGAGTGTTGTTTTATATGTAGAGAGAAATTTAATTAGTTTTGTTTCATTCCTCAAGCCGACATCTCAGGGAATCAGGAAAAGAAAATTATGATGAAGGAAAATTAGGAAATTCTTTCCGCATCTGCTTAAGAACTCTGTTTTAACTGCAATTATGAGGCCAGAGTTTCTTCCATGAGGAATATTAGAAGTAATTAGTCATGTTTTTTTCTCTTTTTAATAGAATCACAAAGCCAACTCCTACAGAAATACCTTACAACCAGGAGAAATTTATTACTCACGTTTACTTAGATCTATCATTATTTGAGCATTGCAAGTTATTTAATTTTATCTCAGAATTTTATCTTCCAATTATGTTTCTAAGACATACATTGATTTGATCTGTCAGTTTCCCATTAGTATGGAACCAAAATGTGTAAAAACATAAATCATCTTTTCGTCTGTTGCAGACAGTTTTTCTATCATAACATCTAGTTTAATAATCATATTATAATTTTATTAAATTCCACTCATCTCCTGCTGCTAATGATAAAAGGAGATGAGTGAAGCTAAACTAATAGGCTAGTTCTAATTCTTTAATATGTGACTTATGTTTCCTCTGTGGAATCCTTTAACGCGGAAGGTCCCAGGTTCGAGCCCTAGCAGGTACAAGATTATTTTTGTTGTGGTGGGATAGGCACCGCACTTCATTATGCTACGGAATGCATCCTTACAATCTCCTGGCATATGAAAAAACCATCACCAAGCCATGAACAGGAATGGCGGAAAAGAGTAGCCGGCAACTTCCTTTCCAGGCAAAAAATCCACAGTATAATCAAATTTATAAGTGGAAATAGAGACCTATTCTTGCCTCCATAGCACTCAACATCAAGTCTCCTACCAAAAAAGACTAAGACAAACAACATTTCATCAAACAGAGATTGTCTTCATTTCCATTTCTCAAATTATTTCCATCTGATTTTTTTTTAACTGCATCCTGATCTACTATATCATAAAAAAATAAGTGAACACAGATCATATGCATATTTTTACAAATTTTATCTCTCAATCTGCATTATATTTCTAAGTTTATTACTACAAATTATATTTCTAAGTTGAAAAATTATGTAAACGGTCTCATCATAATGTAATTTCTTATATAATTGTAAATTCTGTAAATAGTTACTTTTGTTTCGTTTTCCTATTGTAAATATTTTGTTAATTAAATAAAATTCCCGTAACATGCCTACCAAACCGTTCAGTGACCAGAATGGTCACGGATACGGGGGTATGAGACGGCGTTCTGTTCTGTGGAATCCTTTATATAATTTCAAATTTTAATTTTGCTAAATGAAAGCATGGGCGATGAAAAGGGAATAGCAGATAGAATCAATTCTTCCTTCTTCTAAATATCTATCTTCTACAAAAAAAAATTATGTTTGGGATTTCTTCCACGTCATGATATAAATGCTAAAAAGAGCCCGAATTGTTTAGAATTTTTAGGGAAAATATTGAGAAGCAGGAAATTGTTATGAATAAAATACATATTATAAGTATTTTTATTACCTTGACATTCTATTAAAATAAAAAAATAATTTTCATTGGGCAAAACGATTTTAATATATAATCCCTATATTATTTAATTGTAAACGGAATAAAGGGTGTTTTGTGCATTTTCAATAAGGCATTTCTCGTCAAAAATGAAATATTTAAGTGAATAGAATTACAGATTTCTGGAAGCAGCTTTAAGCCATTTCAATTTTTTTCTGAAACTATAAAAAATATATTTTAGATAAAAGCTTTGTGAGAAATTCTCTTATTTCATCTACCTGGAAGCAATATAAATTAATAAAAAACCCTTGAATAGATATTGAAATAAAGGAATTGAAGGTATCAAGGCAGATCACTTGGTACTAAAGAATTGAGATGGAAATTTTTCTTCCTGTTTTCTGTTATTTTTTTTTTTTCATGAGAAGTCAGCTCCAAATTCTTAAAAAGGGTGGAAAATGTAGAGTAAAAAGCTGCTGAATATATAGGGTCAGAAAGTCAAATAATAAGAAATAACAATAATAATAAGAAGAAGAAGAAATCTTGCTCAAGACAGGGGAAAAAGCTTTCCATAAGGATTCAGCCGAAAGTATCCAGGTTAGATCTTTCAAATTTATTCCTCTTGATTTCAGCTGAAAATCAAACAGTGAACACTGAAGCTATTTTTTTAAATAATCCGGCTGAGATCACATATGAAATGAATTTTATTTCTGTTTTGAATTATACTCAAACGTATTGTTAGGAAATTATTTCCATAGTTCTTGAAACTTCTTTTAATTGTGTATAGAAAAATCATCGTTTTAGGTAAATGGGTTAAGACGAATCCAAATATGATGATCAGTAAAAAATATTTTGAAAAACTTTTGCATAGATTAAAATGAATGTGTGGGAGTAAAGTAACTACAAACTGTTCAAATAAAAAATAATAATGAAAATATGGCTGAAAGAATGGCATTGCTGAAATGATGAAAAACGTAATGAACTGGAGAAAAAAAAACTGACTTTGAGTTTATCATAATGGTTTCGAAATCTTGCTAAAAAGTAAAAATTTCGTTTATAAATGGATGAAATGTTGTCCATATTCATTCATTTCTTATGTCATTACAATGTGTTGATTTTAAGTAAATGCAGGAAACAAAACTATTCTATCAATTAATACGAAATCCAAGGCAGTAATATTCTACAAATAAACTATAGGTGCTGCATGTAAGAAAGGAAAGTTATCAATATTATTGAATAAGGTTGTGGAGTGCTATATATGAATTGATGTAATTCAATTCCATAACGAAATTATATTATAAGTGGAATCAACAAGTAACACTTAAATCGGCATATAAAGTTGCATATAACTTCCTATAAATTTTAATTAAATACCCAGATCTATAGCCACATCGGCTTTCAACTCGCTGATTTTATTTCTACAGCTGGCGGCTAATTGTTTACAAGAGCAGTTTTGGGAAACAAGTGAGCTCTCCTCAACTGTACAAGAATGACGTTAGATAATCATTTGTGCGCAAGGTGACACATCGTTGTCGGCAGATCAATCCAGATAGTTCCGCATACCTTTCGAGGTGAATATTAGTTGTGATTGCATTTTTATGTACAAATGATATTTCGAATGTAATATATATTATTATTTAAAACGTTTCCTCCATTATTATTTGATGTTCTCTTGTTGCCACCCTATTTCAGGTTTCTTTATTATTTAAAAAATTCTCTTTGATCATCTCGCTTACTTTAGGCATTTTTTTTTTTTTTTTTTACAAAATTTCCTTCGTTAGGAAGTGTTCATTGGGGAAGAAGATTTGAGAATTAGCTACCTGGAAGAAAAGAATGTAAAAAAAAATGCACTTTTTATACAAATAAATACAACATAACTGTCTTAAAATTCAAATGCGGAATTTTTTCAATGTCTTCGAAAGATCTGCCTAGTTTTCCTCTGGCAAAACTGTCTTCCTAGCATCATAATTTTTTAGTATTATTTCTTGACTAGTTAAAACACGTTTTTCATTAAATCGCATTCTTCCCAACTATGATCTTATATTTTAATGCATTTTCAACCATTTGCTTTACTGGAGGATCTGTAACTGATATGTCAGTTTCTCGAATAATAATTTTCTCAAACATCTTTGTGAGTTCATTGACTATTCTCTCTTTCTATGCATTGAAATCATTTATTTCTATCAATTTCTTTGGTTAAAACAGACAATTCTTCTGTTATATAAACAATTTGACAAGTTTCTGACATTGTTTCCCTCCATTTCTGAAAACAAAATTGTGAAAAACATTTAATTATTTTTCTATCGTTACTTTATTCTATAATTTATCTTGCAATCTAAAATGTGAATTGTTTGAAGTGCCAAACAGAGATCCGCATAAATTCAACGTTATTTAAAGATTGCGAAAGCCGAGATGTTGCAATGATATCGAATTTTATCTGGTACTTCAAATGCACTCAGAGGACGGTAAAAGCACAAATCAATTTTGAGAAAGTGTTGAAAAGTTTGTGAAAACCATTATTATTCTCAATGTAGCTATGATAATTATATTGAAAATACCGATAAATGATTCATTATACAACGAAAACTAGGATTTCATTCCTAATTAGACAAAATGTAAGTCTGGAACTTATAATGAGCTCTCTTACCTTAATTCTTTAACATTTGGAATACAATAATTATGTCATTAAATTCCAACCAGTACTCTTTTTGCGAAGATTATTAGACATCTTGATACTCACTGTTGGATTGGTACCTCCAGTTCAAAGTCCCTGCTATTATTTTTCGACAAAGCAAGTGAGGCAATAATCAAAAATTATTCGTTCTGTTAAAAGTTAAATAATGAATGAAGCTGCATTATTAGGAATTCGGATACTTTAAATGTACAGGCTAAACTCCGTCGGTTTATGGTGATGTACATTAGAACTTTGGATCGTTTCTCTCACAAAGCTCATTTCATTTTATATTAAAAATTCTAAAGAAGAGATCACACAAGACTCGATATCAGTATTACGAAATGTTTGTAAGCAATTACCATACCACCTTAAAACTTTTATTACGCATGCAATTTTCTCATGGAAAGACAAAAAACATAACTCAAATGGGTGTACAATTTAATTTTATTATTTTTTTTTGGTAAGACCAGAAAGTGTAAGGAATAAAAATAAAGATATTTAAAGTATAACTTTTATAAAAAAGAAAATAAACAGAAATTTTCCTTACTCGGGAACATGAACACTATAATTAAGTCAATCAACAGCAATTTTATAGTTTAATTATTTGACATAGAAGGCTGCCACCTAACTTTTCATCTTCTTGTCCTTTACAGCATGTGCAGGAAATAGAGAACAATAAATGCTGTGCTACTAATATGAGAAATTGAATGTTATTTCAATATAAAGATGCATTTCCTATTGAGGATCATATAATTAAATCAAATAAACCATTATTATTTCAAAGTAATTTAAATCTATATATTGAATTACAGTTAGTAAAATTACAAATTTTAATATGGATGTTTACCGGAAACAATTAAGAAGAATTTAAGAATTTATTTCAGCAAAATATTTTTTTGGAAAATTGCTTTGATACTTTTCATAGGAATAAAGAGAAAAAATATTTTAGAAACTTTGAGTGCCATTTATTTAAGATTTTTTTTTTACTATTAGCTTGATTAGTAAAATTTAGTAAGATGGAAAAATTATAAAAACATACTAAAACAAACGAGAAATAGCTAAAAGTAAATCAATAACAAAACAATTTTCAGGTAACTTGTCTACAGTCAGATACGAACACTTGAGAACTAGAGAACTATCGCTTTCAGGTCTTAACATTCTATCACTGAGCCGTTATGTCCGCGCCAATGCAAGAATAAGTTTCGTTACAATATTCATGTTAATTCTTAATAATGTGATTATGGAGTTATTCATTTTTATTATGAATGTCGATTCTGATATTTAATTCTTTCTATTAATAATTTTTCAACTTTCTTAAAATATTAATTGCGCACATTTTTTACTGTATATTTTTATTTGATCCCAATCAATTTAAAATTAGGTTTACCTATGTAGTGTCGATTGGAATTAAAAAATTTTCTCACAAAATAATTTTCTTAAAATAAATCTTCAAATAAAATAATTTACAAAATACATTTTATGAATACATATTGTTTACCTAAGAAAGTATTAATATAATTCACAATTCATCATAACATAGAATTTATCAATGATACAGAAATTTGAAAAACCTTCGCTCTGAATTCTGTAAGCTTGACAATTTTCCTTGTATAGTTTTAGTAATATAAAGATACGAAATAGCTATCAACGGATTTTGTGCTCGAAACTTCGTTATACCACTATCATTGTTAAATATATAAGTATGATAGCTGTTATTGTTAAACATTTATAATGTGTTACTATATTTGGTTATTTAATATTAATTATAACTGTTGCTTTAGAGAGAATTGCTACGGGCTATCAAATTATGGAATGAAATATGAATTTTAATATAAACAAAAAAAATTCTTTAGTTCTATTGATCCTGCCTTATTTAATTTCTGTAAAATTAAAAATTAATTACTTGAACGTTTATATATTTTATGAGCATTTAAATTTACTTTTATCACTTTGCTGATTTTTCGATAAAAGTGTAAGTATTTATCTCTTCTTTAGGAATGTCTAATATTTTAAGTATGCTTCTTTCATGATGTTCCACGTTCATTACTATTGTTACTGATTTTATCTAACGCAAAATCAAAAAAAACTTTTTTAGATAAACTTGAGTCCAAATTCATGTATTCTTCCAGGTATAATCGATTCAAATAATTTAAGATGTCAGTGAAAAGCGAATGTGATGATTTTCTTTTTGTAACGCTTAAACATAAAGAAAAAATTAATCTGCACTTTATAACAGCATGATAAACTTTAAATAAGGAAATCTACAAACCTTGTATCATTGACAATTGGTTAATTCATTTCTCTCACGTCTGTATGGAATTAAAGTACTTATAATTGTGTGGATTAATAAATAAACTTAAACACAAATATATGGTGAAATATCAGATAGAAATACATTTTGCAAGAATTCTCTATAAATTCACGCGTATTTGGTACAATTTTCTTCATTTTCTTACAACTGTAAATAAATTATTTCTGAATATTGGAAAATATTTCTTATTTTCCAAAAAAATATTTTGGGATCTGTGAAAAAGAAATAAAATTAATTGCAAAGAATTCGATTTTTAGTTCACAATACATATTTCAAAGACTTAATAGCTTTAAATTTTATTTTATTACAATAAAATTAGCTTGAAAAGAACTACAAGAAAATGCTTACAAATCTAAACCAGGAATACATTTCACTTTTTTAAATTTTTTTAGAAATAAAACTGTGCTTATCATTGCTTATAATTTTTATAGGCTAAATTTAAGTTCTGAAATTTAGGTAAAATAAAATTTATTTAAAATGAAAATACAGAATATAATTTCTTTTTTTTAATTACAAAATTAGCATTTTATAATCAAAAGTTCTTCTAAAATAATATTATTGTTACAAAATAAATTGCACAAATGAAACAAAAATTACGTATTAAAAATAATAAAGGGAAATATTCACAATGTTATTAATAGTTGGATAATAAAAACATTACTTAAGTTGTTCTGAATTTTACATGAAATGATAGAGCTCCTTGTAATGCTTCATAAATATTAATTTTTAAACCGATGAATAAATTTAAAATATATTACTTAACACATAAGAAATAAACAGATATGGGATCAACAACAACACTAATGCCAAATTCAACATTTTACTCGTAATATGCTGAAAAAAATGTGAAATATTTAATTTATAAAATTGATTCTTCTTTTATATCATATATACATCAAAATAATTAAGAGATTTTTAAACTTAGATTATTTTAACAGATTTAGGGCAATAATTATGCCAATATTAATTAGAATGTATATTTATATATACAATTTAATATTTCCATTCGCTGAATAGAGTATACATTAAAGAAGTCCAAAAATAAATTTACCAACAGCATTTCTTCTTCTAATTTATGCAAAAGAAATTTGCCCATTCTATCACGGATGTATCATTAACCAAATGACCGCTGGCAAGAGGAAATTTCGCTCCCAGTTTTAAGATAATGAGGGCTGTGCCTAAATGACCAATGTCCATTTGCAGCACGTGCTGCATAGACTCACTATAATGAGCTCGCTGTGTACATTCGTGCGTGTTTCATTTTATGCATAATTTGATGTTCACATTGCATCTTGTCAAATCATTAGATAATTGTTTCTGATATATGAGTTTGCTTCTCCTCTGATCTTTGGTAACCAGGTGCAATTTATGCAAATGTCCAAGTCCAGTTATATTTGGGGTGTAATAATTATTTTCACATTTCCCCTCTCAATCATTCTATATGACTTCTTTTTTTATTTTATAAGATGGCTATATAAATGTTTATTTTATAAAATAAGTGCGTATTATACTTACTATCGAGTAATGAAATAATTGCTAATTTAAATCGTTATTTCGTTTTAAAACAAATGGTATTTTATAAGATGTTCATTTACTAGAAAATCAGAACTAGAATTTGAATAAAGAAACATGTGATTTCACAATTTTTTTTTAATTTTAAACATTACAGGAATTTTTTGGCAATATTTATGAATTAAAGTAATTATTAATTATTCTAAGTTCATATTAATTTAAATTAAAATTTAATATTATTTTAGGATTTATTCAATTTTTCTTTCTTCTCATAAATGTTTTCTTACAAATTTATGCCACTTAATTTAAAAAGAAAAATATCTTGCATTGTTGGGATAGTTAATATGATTCTGCAAATACTAATAAAATCTTTTTAAAAACATTTACAAGAAAATGGCGGAGTCAGTATCGGTAAAGATGACAATTATATTTAGAAATAAAACTTTATACTAAAACGCTCTTTTATTTCTCATATTTTTTGAGCAGCAAAAGGAATTAATAATTTTTTCCCATGTTGAAGAATAAATTTCCCTTTTCAATTAAAAGTTCTGCATTATATACATTATTAAAGCTTCAAAAACTACTCTGTTTCTTACAAGAAATTTTTTAGAAGAAAACACTTTCATAATGAATTGAATGTGAAGTCAAATCCTGGGTCTCAGAAAAAAAAGTTTTCAGCAAAAAAAATAATTGCTGATCTTTTAAAATTCAATTCAATTCTGAAATAAATATATTGCAATGAAATTATCTTATTATTTAAATGCACTGCTTTCTATGAAATTGTTGATAAACTGATTAAAAAAATAATAAAATATTTATCCAAAAAAGAAAAAAACAATTAGACTGTCAAATAAAAAATCGAATATGCTGTGCAATCTGAAATAAATTCTAAGAAAAACATTTGTAATATAGCTGCATTTGCAAAATATAGCTAATGAAATAATTTTATATTGTTATTTCCAAATTTTTTACGTTATGTTGAGGGTTTTCTTTATGCTATTTATTAGAGCATTCTCAATTTTTCATTGCAAATACCAAAATTAGGTAAAGTTCAGATAATAAACCTATGATTCATAATTAAATTATTGTAATCTGACAACATTGTGTTTCAGTCTATTAAAAATTTTCAAATATTTTTTTTATGTCCTTGATAATATACATATTTATTAGATAATATGCAAAGAAAAAAGTACATGACTCTTTATATTTTGTCGAACACCTTTCTACTGTTCTGATGCTGTACTTACGTAGACTAACATTAAGAGACGTTTTTTAGGTAATAATATTATTTCTCACACAGATTAATTAATAATTAATAATACAATTTCGTAACAAGCGTTTATCTTAAAGATCAATTGCTAAAAAAGGAATGAAAATATGTCGCAAAAATTAGATTTTTCCTTATTACTGACAAAGCTAATGAAAACAAAATATTTTATTAAGATTTGAATGATGAAAAATAAAGCAAAACAAGACACGAAAAAAAATGTAAGAAACATATGAGATCAAATTCTCATTAGAAATCAGGATATACAAACGTCCATCAAATCAAACTCACTCAATCCTACTTTTAATTCACATCGTCTCCAATATTTTCATACGTCATTAGTAATTTTGAAGGACCTGGTGGGTGAGAAATACCACCCAAATATTTTTAACTTTCTGAGAGCCATTGGCTTTTTAAATCACATTTAATGTTTCCGCAAACTTCTTTTGCCTTATCTTTTAAAAAAAAATTTTAACTACTTTCCATCATTCGTTTCCTTTTTACTTCCTTTTCAAAATGTTATTTTGTTGTCAACTTTTAACATATATAAATGTTATGCAATTATGTTTTATGAAATTTTTATCCTCGTTTTGTGCTGTAAGTAATTTTAATGATTAATAAAGCCTATTTTACCTTTTGCTTGTGCAGTATGGCCAGATATGGCTCTTGCGCCATAAAACTCCAACCAACCAACCAACCAACTCAAATCAAAATAACTGCAGAGGCAAAGAAAAAAAATAGATGAGAGAGAGAAATAGAAACATGAAAAGAGTGCGATTCTCGGCTTACAAGCTTCATTAGCGGTTCGGTAGAATAAACTTTACTCAGTAACCTCAGAATTCGATCATTTAGAAGTTAGAAGAAGGAACTCTGTGTATCAGCCGTCTGTGGACTAGAAACGGAATAATTTATGATTTTTAAGGGAAAATTATTGAAACTGGGGAATAAAGTGATAGATCAACGAATCATTTATAGCTTTGTTTTATTTATTTATTTATTTTTATTCTTGAATGTGCAATAACGGAAAAGAAAGGACACTTCCCTCCCAACTTTATTCTACTGTCAATTACCATATATGGAAACTAAAAATACCGTTTTTAAAGATAGTAAAACTATGTCGTAGTATGTCTGTAAGCAATATCCAGATTAATAATCGAAAATTGATAAAAGAAGTTTTTTGATTAAACGCAACAAAATGAATTCAACTAAATTGCCATTTTTCAATCAAATATATTAAATAGAGAAAGGAAATCAATTAAAAAGCTTTACAAATGGAAATAATGTATCTAAATGTAATATATCATTAAATCATTATAATTATAAATTTCATAAGGGATAAATGTTTAACTCTTGCATTCGTTTAGAAAATTTAAAATTCATTTCAGAACAATATAAAAGTATCTCCAGACTGCTCTTAGAAAAACTTTATTTTACTGGAAGTTTATAAGATTTCGTCGTCCAAGTAAATTGAAATTTATTTTTAATTTTATAGTGTTGGCTTTGGAAATTCCGGAGTTTATTGTTGTTTCATTACATTGATAGCCCCTTAATTTTTTTTAATTCAAAACTCATTGAGAGTGTGTTAATTCCTTTTTTATGATTGTAAAGTAAGCTATGCCAGTATAAGTGAATACACGCTGAATGGCGTCTTTTTTCCGTGTACATACAATAATATTTATTGTTTCCCAATTAATTAAATCAATGATATAACAATTTTAATCATCTAAATGCAAAATGAAAATAACCTGCATATCATGATTGACTGCCTTATTTCGTAATATTTTTGTATATCTCTAGATGAATCGATGAATGGGTTATATTCCAGCTAAGACAGCTTCCTAATGTTGGTTTATGATGGAGCTGTTATTTCATTCATGCTTTACAAAATTGCAAAATTATGTTTTAAAAAGTTCTATGATTTATTGGTGCATGAATACCAATAAGATAAAAATGTATATCTTATCTTTAAAGTGTCATAAATAAAAGTGTATTCCCTTTCTAAAATGACTAGAGGGCAGTTACTAAAAATAGCGCCAATTTAAACCATAAAGCGTAAAATGGCAAACCAGTAAATTTTAGGTCGAGATTTCATAACCAGTAATCTATTATGCCAGATGCTCAAAAATATTCTACCTTTTGATTTTTTTTTACAAACACATTGCAAATGTTGCAAACAAAATAAACATTTTAACGTTATTTTATATCCTTTGATAAAAGTTAACTTTAAAAATATTCATTACTTCACATTATAAAGCTTAAAAAGTGACACAGAAGCAATTTCTTAGATTTATTTTTATAATACGAAAAGTTATTAAATCACGTTCTTAATGTTTACATACCTAAAGCGATACATTTTCCATACTAACTTGCAAATATTTTATTGTATAGAATCGAAGATTCCTTTTTTAAAGAGATTTTACCCATTTCAATATTAAACATTTACGTGTAGTATGTAATATATACAGTGGTGGCCAAAATTGTGGACACTTTTGAAGGTTTTAATGTTTTCTAACTTTATATGCTTATAGAAAATGTATAGTTTCACAAAATGCAAACTCTTACATATCATTTTAAAGAGAATTTGCTGCTGATTTCAATACAAAATGCAAAATTTAAATAGTTGTATTACAAAAGAAAGTAGACAGGCAATAATTATAGAGATACATTAGATGGTGATGGCTGCAGTGAGTTATCAGTACTTTGTAGGGTAGTCTTTATTTTTTATTACAGCTTCACAGTGTGCTTCATTGAGCTGACGAGAGTTTAAAGTTTTCCTTCGTTATTGTATGATGCCAAGAAACAATTATTGCCTCAATTAATCCTCTTTAATTTGATGAACTCTTCATATGTATAAGAGTTTTCAAACGGTGCCATAAGTTGTCAATAATTTTCAGGTCAGGACTGTTTCCTGGCCATAATCATCACTTCGATGCTCTTTGTACTAAACCACACTTTCGATATTTTGCTCTGTTTCAAGAAGCTTAATCCTGCTGAAAATTAAATGGTGCATTGTTGGGAAAGAGATCACTGATGAAAGTTGTAAGTTTTGGCTCCAGAAATATGTCAATGTATTTTTTTGCATTTAATGTACCATCGATAACATGAAAGAGCCCAATACTATCTGCTGTCATACATTACCAAATCATAACACTAACTGAGTTCTTCATAGTTGCCTAAATGCACTCAGGATGTAGCTCTTCGCTTATTCTATGTCTTATATATTTTCGTCAACACTAAGGAATAAAAATATCTTTACTTCATCACTCCTTGACCACTGATCAACTGTCCAATCAATGTGTTCCTTTGCCCACTGTAACCTTTTTTATATACTTCTGTAAATTGAGATAAAGATTTTTTTGTTGAATTCTACCTCTTAACCCAACATTTAATAATCTTTTTCTGATTGCTTTTGAACTGACATGAATTTCGTACTTCAGATATAGTTACTAAATCACCCATATGTCTTGCAATTTCAGTATAGGAAAACCACATTTTAATAATACAATAATCTTAGTTCTTTTCTATGTCTCCAATCTATTCTTTTATTTGATGTCATTGCTTCTTGACTAAATATTAGAAACCTTTTCAAAATTTCCAAATATATATTAAAAAGTTTAACAAAATTTCTAACTTGCAATTTCATTACATAAAAAACAGTCTTCCTTCTGCAGAAAAAAGCTCAATAATTACTTTTTTCAACTTTAAACATGGTTTCATCTTCTTATAGCAGTTATTAACATTTGAATGCTTCCAAGAATAAAAATAGTAATTCGTCAGGTAAATTAGAAATTATAATCCACTTCATTACAGTATTTGTTATTCAGGTTAAAGTAAGAATAACTTTTTTGTAAATATTTAAATTTTGCTTTTTTGTATTGAAATCAGCATTAAAATGACGTATAAGAGTTTCCATCTTGTAAAATGCAACATTTTTTATTTGCATACAAAGCTTAAAAACATAAGGATTTTCAAAAGTGTCCACAATTTTGGCTATTATTGTATATATATATATATATATATATATATATATATATATATATATATATATATATATATATATATATATATATATATATATATATATATATCGCGAATTGCGAAAAAAAGCGAAAATTGCTTTGATTGAAATTTGATTTGCTTTAATTGGTGAAAATGGAATGATTCGATAATGGCAATCTTTTTATAATTTATCACATTTTACAGAATCAACTCAATTGGGATTCGAAAACAATTTTAATCCTTGTACCAAGTAAGATTATATTTAATGTTATGAGTAGAGAAAGTAGTACATACAAAATCACTATATGAATATTTTAAAATATTATACATCCATTTTTTTTAATTAAGTAAAAAAAAAAACACGTGAAAGAAATATATTTGCTTCTTTTTCTAGGACAGAAATATAATTATACTCAAAACAATATGAAATAATTTATATTATTCATACTGCTTTAAAACAACTGAAATCGCAATAAACAATTAATTAGTAAATATTATGAATCTAATCAATAACTCCTGTGAATTGATTTTGAAATGTAGTTCCTAAAATTCACACAAAAAATAAATTTTTTAATTCATCATCTTATTTATTTATTTCTATACGTATATATATATTCATTGTTTATATTACGTTATGTATTTAATCAAAACTGCATCATTTCCGATCCGCGAAATTAAATGGGGTGTTCCTAATGATTGTTATCGTGGCAACATAGGCTGAAAAAGAGAATGAATAGTGAAAGTCTGCAATCGTAATTTAAGGCGCATTCATTACCACAATCAATTATTCTTTTTGGATATATACATCCATCACTGGTATTGAGATAACTCGATCCAACAGCATTGGCATTCCCTTTTTGGAAGCAAGAACAGAGCTGCTTATTTATAAGAATACTTCTATCCACCTATTCATAATTTTTTGAGGTGATATGTAAGATATATATATCAAATACTTAATTAAATATTACTTTAAAATAATTAACTCATTGAATTTTTTAAAAATATTTCCCTCATTAGACTCATGTATTTCAAAAATATGTTGTTATATTTTAAAAGAGCTCGATTAAACAGCATAAAATCTATAAATTTCCACGTCTCTTCTTTAAAAAAAATTGCATATTTAAATTAGTAAGAAATTAATGACAATAATTATGTAAAACATTACAGTTTAGTAATTACTCAATTATATCCCATTTCATTGATTAAAATGTAGAAAAGTTAAATAATGATTTCTAACTGTTAAAGTGAAAGGATTATATTGATAAATTTTTGTTTACATATTACGTTAAATACTTTCGAAAACTTTCAAGACATCATATTAATATTTGAAAAAAAAATGATCATTACAGTTTGCAATGATAAATTTATTAAATGTTGAAAAAAAATAGTAAGTTTATAAAATATATCTATTTTCATAGTATACTTTGCGAAATATAATTAAAATTAATGAAAGAATTAAAAATTGCATACTACACATTCCATTATAATTATGCAAATTGTATTTAATATAGATAAGATAAGATTTATTAATTTAGATTATTAGAGATTATTTCAATTAGATTTCTCAAAGGTTCTTTACTTGTTCTTAATTATTAACACAAATCCTTCTTTAATATGCTGTATTATTCAATGTTCTACTTATATATGTAAGTTACTTTTGCAACTGAGATGACACAAGCTGAAACAGAGATCCAATTATCGATTATGTTTCTAATTAAATGAGACTAGTCCCTTAAAATTGTCAGAAAGAGTATTCAATCTTGCATATAACTCTAGCCTTAAAAACCGATAATAGATCACTTTTTCAAATATAACTAATACACAATATATCGTAGTGATCAGTCAAAATGCCATTTCTTCATATATATATATATATAATTTTTTTTCATTATTGGCTGTACTTCTTAAGAAACTACATTGAGGGATATTCCTTCATAGTCTGGCTATTTTTAAGCGAAATAAAATTCTAGTAAGCTTGGATAAATAAGACCAACTCTTACACATTACTCAATTCTTATATAAATTATTTCAGATTACTGAATTCAATTAAATGTATTATATATATATATATATATAAACTTTAAAAATTCGGGTTCTCTTCTAAACAACAGGTTATGTGATGTTAAAGACCTAAATAATCATATTGAAATGATATTTGGGATATATATATTCACTAAAAAAAATTGTTTGGTTAAAATTATTTTGTGATATTCTTTTGAAATAGAACATAAATGTGACTTGAAGCAATTATGTAGCTAAAAAAAGTGGACTTATATAATTTGAGGGAAATAAACATGCATTGCATTTTACTATTTAATATTTAAAATTAAAACTTGTTTCCGTTTGGCATTCAACAAAATAAATTTATATTATAGCCCAAATATTTAGATTTATAAAAATAACGAATCGTTCTCAGAAGTTTATGAAATAGATTTTGGAACATTTTACGAAATGGTTCTTATTGAACGTTCCTTCATAACATTAACATTCTGTATTATTTATATACATTAAGCATTATTTATATACATTAAGGACAAAAATGATCACCCACATAGCTCGGCTGAAATAAAATGTTTGAAGATTCAAAGAAAAGAAAGTAAGATAAAAATTTTTTAAAAAAAGCTTTTTTTTCTTTCTTTGGTATCAGAGTTTATTTGTTTCAGCAGCATTCAGGGCCTCTATCAGAAAGTATAAATAAGTGCAATGTAATATTATTGTCTAATTGAGATATCATTTCAAGTTTAATCAATGTACCTCGAGAACATATTTTTAGTTCTCCTTGTTCTTCTAGAGATGTGACATCTAAAATACTTTCGAGGCTTAATCAAGAAATGAAAGATTTTAAGAAGCATTCACTCTATAATCAGTCATTTGAGGAAAAATTTTTCTTCTTCAAAGAGCATAGCTGTCATCTGTTATTCCAATGCAGTGGCAAAATTCATTGAGCTTCAAAAGAGTCCATTCAAAATGAGTTGAGATTCAAAAGAGTCCATTCAAAATGAGTTGAGATTCAAAAGATTAAAATTATTTTCAAGCGTTTATCTCTCAATGAAGTTCCACACTACGTTTATTTTGAGCTAAGATTGTTTTTACATGTAAAATATATCATGAAATTTTTGTTAATTTTCAACGAAGTTTTATTGTTAACTTTCAATGAACATATAACATTTTCTATTTCTCTTCGTAATAGAAAGGCGATGCTTGTCATATTACACAGTTACATGTTACAGTTCGTTAAATTCTAAGTTTCCCGCAAGACTAAAGTTTTGGTGTCCTTCTCTCCCTCTCCCCTACAGACCTGATTTGTGTTCTGGAGTTTACATACCTTTTATCACTAACACTTTATAAGTAACATAGCTCTTTCCGACGGTAAAGTCAAGATAGTTGTCAACTAAATGAACGGAATCAGCACGTCTATCAAAAATGGCATGAACATAGAAACCTTGCAGCGTGATAAGTATTAAGAGATTTGATATTTCATATTTTTCCACCATTTGCATTTTCTGACTGTTTTAAAATTTTGTTATTGGTGTTGTAAATTATGATTTTCAACCAATAAATGTGTCTTAACATAATCCGTATATCAATAGAAAACCAAAATTCGATATTTAATTGAAGAATGAACATCTTTCTGTCTCTTTAACATCTTCTGTCATCATCTGCATCTTTCGGAAATGTTTTGTTTCGAAAATTTTAAAGTTGTATTACAGTTTAGAGTACAAATAATTACCAAAATCTTTGAGAGGAATAGAGAGACTATCATTATAATAGATTCACAGAAGATCAAATTAACAAAAATAATTTGGCATAAAAAATATTCGAATTAGGCATTGCAATTAAAATGTATATTCATTAAGAATATTGCATTGGAAATATTCTTTTCTTTGCAAATGGTTTAAATAGTAACCAGTCTTTTTGTATTGGAAAGAAAAAGAGATTGAATAAATATAACAGTGCTTTATACTTTTATTATTATCAATCTGCCTTTGTTTCTTACTTCGTGAAAAAAATAACTCATTTTGTTTTCTAATACAACATTTACACTCATATATTTAATAATTAGTCATTATATCATGCTCTCTGTTTCTTGACCCTTCAAAACCTGCCTCTTATCTGACAGATACAAGGCATCATTGTCCTATGAAAACCTTATGGCTGATTTCCTCTCTTCTTTTCCCATTCATCTAGCTCACTTTGCTGTACAATTCAGTAAAGCGTTATCTTCTCCCAGATTGTTTAAATCCCTCTTAGAGGCTTACCCTCCCTCTTATATTTCAGAGATAGGATGCGTATAAATTCATAAGTATAACTATTTTTTTTTTATTTAATCGATAAAAAAACAATCTGTTGTAGCATTATGGCTACTGATGTCACTAAACAAATGTAGTCAATTTTGCTGCATGAAAAGTGCAAATAAAACGCAATAGATATACAAGCAAATAATGCGGTCATCTTGTAAGCATGCAACACTATGCTTTTAAAACATATTTTTATTAATCCCCTTTGTCAGTTTCTCTATTCGGTAGAAATTTTGAAATCATTTATAAACTAATATCCCGATAAGTTAAGAGACATGAAGTTAAACATAGTTCAAAACTGGATGATAATACAATATTAACTCTATTTCTTGTCCGCCTCTTTGTTTGTCTGTTACATATAGAATTTTGTAATTGCTAAGGCGCTATCCCAAGTCAAAAACTCATGGGAAATTAGTTTGATATACCGATTGTGAAATTTCAAACACACAAAAAAGTGAAGAGCAGAAAATAGTTATTTAAATAAAAAAATAATTAAAAAAATCTAAACTAATTTTTCCTAATTTCATTCAGATGGCTCAGAAAACGTTAGATTGTGAATTTATTAGAATAATTTATGCGGGATTACAAATCTGTATGGGGGATAAGAAAAAATTTGGAACTTTTTATTAAAAATATGGCATATTAAATAAATTGTAATAAATAAATTTAATTTAATAAAATAAATTTAACTTAATAAAATAAATTTAATTGTAATAAATAAATTTAATTGTAATAAATAAATTTAATTTAATAAAATAAATTTAATTGTAAATAAATTTTTGTTCATGATTGTGGCTTAAAAGATCGTCAGAAAGTGATGAAGATGGGATAATTAATGCAAGGCTTTATAAAATTAATTGATGTGCCTTTTTTGAGATAATTTTATCTTTTAGTTGCAAATTACAAATTTGAATCCAATTACAGATAGAAAGTTTTAAGTTATTTTTACTGTATCCACGTGCTCTTGTGCATAGCTTTGCTAGTCTTGGAATTCAATTGAAATAATTCTGAATTCATTGTAAGATCTGAAGTTAAATTGCAAGAATTAGGAAGAACGATACGTTTTTAACAATTTCACGAATTTGTTTTTAGATGAGTAAAATTTCTTTTATTTATACTTTTGTGCTTTTTCAATAAATAGAGATTTAAGTGCTACTTTTTTACTAGAAAAAATCTGAAAAATTACAATTAACTCAGTAAAATTAATTGTGTATATACCAGATATGAGACATTTACCAATGCATATTCAGAGGACGAGTATCTTATAGTGTTAAATGAAAAATTGTGAGCTTATATGCGGTAAATTATTGCGGATTTACAAATCCTGTATTGCACAGAAGCTAAATTCTTGAAAACAAAATGTGTTGTTTTAAATGCATTAAAAAGTTTTGTCTTATATGCTGAGGTAACAAACGTCATGGGATACCTCCTAATAACTTCTATCTTGTCAGAGTTCCTTTTGCTCAGGTCTGTCTATGTGGGATAGAAATTCTATTAAAAGAATAGGCTATAGATTAAATACGATTGGAATATCAAAATATCTTTTTACAATGGAGTTTTTTGTGAAGAGGCAAGAATCTGTTTTCAAATCGTACGAAGATGAGTTCCATGGACACACAATTTATTTTCTCAGGTTTTCTTTCTATAATAACGATAAATATAGCCACTCAACCTGATTTGGTGTAGATCAAATGAGAAAGGCTATTTATGGTGTAATTAGGAAAAAGAGAGTACTTTGGTTGAATCAATCTATTTTATTGGTTTTTGGCCGACTGATATGCAGAGCAGAGCATTTTACATTAAAGTGAATTTTGCGCCAAAAAGAGAGAAAAAAAATGCAAAGTCAATAATTAAAAAAAAGAGCATCGCAAATGCATTGATCGAAATTTGCTAATGTTGATAACCAATTAATTATATTAGCAAACCTACGTCCTTCATAAGAATAATATGTAGTCAGAGCGCAATCAGAAAGAACTGCTCACTGACCAAAATATAATAAATGCTGAATTAATACAAACCATATAGTATAAAACCAGGATGATCAAATTAATGCTCCAGCATTCAATACATGGGATTATGGCAAGATTAAAAAAATCTGCTTCATTATCTTTTCTTCAAGCAATTGCTTCAGCAAACCATGAAGAGCGCTCTTCTTTTATTAAGTCTGGTAAATCCAGGCTTAAACTCCCGCTGATATTTTTCTGGCACGGATCTTATGGGAAGTAGCAAAATGTACAAGCGTAAAATGTATTTTTAAACCATGATACCAGTTTTGATTAGATAGGAACATAAATAAATATGAAACTTGAGGCCCTGGTTGAGGATATAAATCGTTTCCAGTAAAATGTTGATTCAATTTGATTCTTGCGGTTGAGAATTTAAAGAAATAGACTTTACAATTTTCGAGACATAACTTAGAAAAATACATAAGATTCTATCGTAATAACTCAACAATTTTTTACAGGGGAGCATCCATACTTTTAAACAAATATTCTTTACGTATTTCATTTTCTCTTGGAAAACAAACAAACATTTCTTAAATTCATATTCTGTTTTATTTCAACAAGTTTCATAAAAAAAAATAGATGATGCATGGAATAGCAGTAAATTTTACGATAAACTCTGATAAAAATAATGATGGTATAAACATTGTTCTCATAAAAGAAGAATAATCTAAATACAACAACGCAAGAAAAAGAAAGCGAAAGTAAAGAAACGTTAACTTTATGTTATTTTGTAGAAATAATTTCATTCTTAATGGCCTTCCTGACTTTTCATCTGTGCTATCGTTACTAACATGCATGGAAATGCAGACAGCGGGAAACAGTCGCTTTCATGTAAGATAGGAACATATTCTTTTTTTTTTATTTCTAGAAAGGGAATTTTTTTCAGTGGCTCATTTAATTCCGTTTTATAAAACATTAGTATTTCATAGAAAGTGCCATGTTGTATCTTTGGTCCATTAACTTACAAATATTAGAATGGACGCAGAATGTTCTAAATAATGCTTTTGGAGCATCATGAAAACATTTCAAACTGATTTTAATAATACATTTTTTCGAAAGAAATTATATGCTTTTTACTCTGAAAATAACTGGATGAAGTAAGTTAGTGAAAGTAAAAAATAATTTTGTAAGAATATTTCTTTGGTATCAAATATTTAAGAATTTTGCTAAACATGTTTGATTATTTGAAAGGATGAATAATATTCAGTTAGAAAATACAGCATATAAACAATATATAAATAATAATCCCAGAAGCGTCGAAGAATGGTTTTTACATTCACTTCACGAACGGTTTATCATTGTATTGATTATTGCTTAGTGAATCTGAAAAGTTCATTCCTTCAATATATATATATTAAAAACATTTAAAAATGAACATAATAATTTTTTTTCATTTTAATATTTACTGACAATGTAAATTACGCAGCATGCACCTCATACGAAGTTAATTGCTCATACTGAGGCTTGAAATTATTAAAGCTGGGACTTATATAGTTTTTTTTTCTCTGGAAAATATGACTAGTTTTAGAGTCTAAAAGATTTCTTGCTTTTGTCAACAAAATACTTTTATCAGATTATTGTAATAATTTTTTATGCAGTTGCAATCGACTATATTATCAAATATGTCTAATGTATTAAAAAAATATATTTTTTTAATACACTTTTTTCAACTTTCAATGTAACTTGATGCACTGTACTAGTAATCCATCAAGTATTCTCACTCTTGTCTTCTGGTCTTTATCTGAGTCTATCTCTCATCGACAATGGATAAATTTATTGCTAAAGAAAAAGCACTTAATGATATGATTCTCTTTTTAATACAAAGCGAAAAAGATTGTTGTAAATTAAAGAACAAAAAAATTATAAATTTGAAAGAAGAATAATTTTATCTAACACTATGATGGGTAAAATAAAGATTATGTTGTTTAATGTATAATTATAAAGTTTATATTGATGAAATTACCCAAGAATTAGCAATATAATTAACATGAAAACTGAATGGCTTGTTGTCAACACCATTTTTATTTTCTTTCAAGTGAGATGGCTACAAAAATAAATATTCAAAATAAGATTTAAGTATAAAAGTATAAAAAGTATTTAAGTATAAAAATATTCAAGTATAAAAATACAAAATAAGATTTCGTGTTTCAACTATAAAGAAAAGCCTGTAATTTCAGGTTTATCTGCCCGAATTCCTGATTTAAAAGATTAACTTTATCTAAGCTAAATTTGAAGGTTAGGGATTTAAATTTCGATGTTGAATGTTTTATACATTAAGAAATGCATGAGCTAATAAATATTACGAATAAATAAGTATATGTGATTCCATGTTAATTTCACTTTAAATGCTTCTAAGCAGCGACCAGAAGCGCTTCTACTTTTTTAAACAAACAAATGCATTAGACTGCATTTAAGATTCATGCAATACCAATAGAAAAAATATGTTTCTATCCTAATTGATGATGATTATGTTATTAATGATGAAAATGCTACTGCTAATGATTTTTCATCATTTAATTAGTCTAGAATTTCAGTAAAATTATCCAATTATAAGAATTAATTTAATATTACTAAGAATGATTATCCAAAATTGAGAATTTTAAATAGGATGAAAATTTAAATTATTTTTATATTAGATTGAAAAATTTAATAGTTATTTTCTTAACTTGCATTTTCTTAGAATTTTGAATTATTTTTGAATAACCATACAATGCATGGATTTTAATTTAGTTAGGACAGCGTAATTAACGTACCTAATCTTTCTTTAAATGATGGCTTAAATATTTATTGCTACTCACAGGGTCGGCTTAAATTTCAATTATGTAGTTTCGGCAGCGATCCGTGTTGGAAGCTTTATTATCATTCTTGGTTAAATGCAGTTTGACAGTAAAGGGTTTATATGGTAATCCTATAACAAAATTAATATTTGTTGGGTTTGACGAATTTTAAACTATGAGACAAAAAATGTATAGTTTTCTGAAAATTATACTACATAATTTTGAGGATGAGATTCTGAAATACAAGTGCTAATTTAAAAATAATTTTAGTAGTTTGAAAAAAAGGCATGGGCATAGGATATGGCAAGTATCTCAATGTGCAATTACTTTCTCTTAATTTCCTTCCTAATCACATTATTTTGTAGATTTAGCGTCATATCATTAAAGAATATTAATTAAATAACACACAAAGTAAAACCTTAAATGAAATATCATATTAAAATAATACTATATTAACTTTATGAAGCAGAATCATTTAAAAATTTATTTAATCTATTCAATTTTTAATTTCAAATGCGGTAATTGCGCATACTTTTTTTGTTTGTGTAATGCAGCAAATAATGATTATTAAATTGCAAAACTGTTTCTTTAATATAATATATTACATGACGAATTTTTAAATGCCTTTAAAAAAGGAGATTATGTCTTATATATGGTTTGGAATGCTTGACATCATTTTACGGAACTCAATTATCAATGATATTAATATATTTGATGTTTTTAATTTTATATTACAAGAGAAAGAAATTTAAGCCTGATAAAATGGTTGCAACAATGAAAATTAATGATTAGATTGCATTTTTTTTCTATAATATTTTAGAAAAGATGTTTTGATAATAGCAACGTCTCAGTTTTTCTCTTCAATATCTATTTTCCTTTGAAACTAATTAATGATAAACAAACATAAATTTTCACGATTTTTCTTTGTTAATCATATTTATATGTATTTTTGAAATGCAGGAATAAATATTTAAGGAAAGAAAAACCTAAAATTACTTACGTGCATCGAGGCACAAATTATAGAAAATATTTTAAACATTATAGAACCGTTTAATTGTTCAAAATATTAAATGTTTATAACATTCAAAATGAGGTAACATATATAAAATGTATTCCATAACGTTCTTCCATGTTTAAGAAATAAAAATGATTAGAATTATCTAAAACATTAATTGCTGTATGTATATATTTTATTGATATAATGAAAATGGAAATATATAATTTACTTAATTTCTTTACATTTAATTAATTTAAAGTTCTCAAACACATGAAGAAATTATTAATGCATCAACATATTTTTTTTCAATTTCAATAAAGATTTCAATCATTATTTTTAAATTCGTGATTTCTAAAAACATGTTTCCTTGGATTTAAAGATATATTTGAAATGCAGTGTTTAAAGATTGCATTTGTTAACAGTATTTCAAAATTATAGAGAAATAATTTGGCTTTTGTAATAAGTACATATCATTACCCAAATTTGCATTGACAAAAGGAATTTACGCCACCCTCTTTAAAATAATGAGGAATGTGCTTAAATAACCAATATCCATCAACACTCCTTGCTCAGTAAGATAGATTTAATAAATTAGATTGGATAAGCACGTAGACTTAATTTTGAGCATAATTTGATGTTATAGTGCATCTTCTCAAATTGTTAGAATGTTACTCCTGGCATATCATTAGGCTTTCAATTTTAACTTCAGTGTCACGATTCAAATTCTGAAAATATTTGGATAGCCTTATCTCCTTGAACTGATGGTAAATGCCACTTGTTCTATTAACATTATTATTAACCTAAACGATTTTCTTAACTTATTATTAAATTTTATATATTTAAGTAATGTGAAGAAAGATTCACAATTTTCAGGAGTTCGAATATATAAAAAAATTATAAATACTGGTTTGATAAAAATGTTACATCTCAAAGACTCAGAAGTATTTTTCATGCTTGCATTCTTAAATAAAATGAAATGTTCATTTTCAACACCTTTGAAAGGACATAAAATTTTTACATGTTTGAACATTTTTAATGAAATATTTCCACAGTATTTACAAAAGACTTTTAAATATCCTTGAAAACTCTTAGTTTATTTATAAATTCTTATTTGAAAATTCGACACGTTAAGAAATTGCATCGATTTTTATAGATAACGATAAATAAGTGGCCAGCATCTTTACATAGTATCGGAGTGCATCGAACAGTAATAGCAGCACGGATACGTTATCCTGCTACAAAATACCATCGCCTCTCCATGCTCTGATTCTTGCCAAAGAAGGTATGTGTCGACACCGGATATGTTGACAACGCAAACGTAATTGCTGCTCCTATAATGAAACAAGAATTCGGTTAACTTATTGAAAAGAGAATATGATTTATCTTTAATTTAAAATTTCAATTTTTATGACTTTTAAAAGATATCAGCATTTTATTTTGTATATTCAAATGTATAATGTGGAATGTCAAATTTTCATAGTACTACTAATTATTATATTATTTTTATTGGAATTTATTTGAGACAAAAGAATTTTTTAACTAATTAAGATTTAGACTCATATTGAAATTCAGAAACAGCACTATTTTCTAGATAAGAAGCAGTTGTTAAATATACAAATACAAGCCCTTTTTCTAAAGAACACACTATATTTAAATTTGACATACGCAGCCACATATACACTGCTCTTACATAACCAGTACTGCACACTTGGCATATAATTAATGATGTTTGTAGCTCGTCCATATTATTAAAAAAAAGATGAACAGTGTTTTCTTAAATGTATGGGAATAGAATTTACGTTAATTATTTAATTATAATTAACATAACTTTGCATTATAGCCTAATGCACTATGATAGACATCATTAAAAGTTACATAAAAACATTTTTATCTTGTAACAAATTGGTAGAAATAATTTTGATATTTTATGTCAATTTTCATCAATACAAGCTTGATGATAATGTTTAACTTATAGTTATTATTACCATAAATAGCTTACACATTTTAATGAGCATCACTTTCATACAAAAATCAGATATTTAAATTAAAATGTTTTCTTAAAGATAAATAGCACTATAAGAAAAAGTTTAACTAATCTTATCTCCAGAAGAGTTGCAGATATAAAAATATAAAATACCCTCTGTTTATAGGATTAAACAAAGATTATATTACAGCTGAATTGTAGGGTCTAACATTTGGGATCTCTAAAAGCCATGCAAACTGTTTTGCCCAACACTTTGTAAGAATTTGAAGGAATAGTTCAATAGTTTATGTGATACTATCGAAGAATGGAACGACATTTTTCATGCTATTTGTAAATATATATGCTTTAAATAAATACCTGTATTCGGCTTTTCCGAAATGCCCAATGAGGCCACAGTGGCCTGGTGGTAAAGTATTGAGTTCGGATTAGAAGGATTTCGAGGAAGGATTTCCACGGAAAAACTGTCATGTAAGCGGGCTTGGTGCACGCTAAATCCCTATGGGCCAAACGTCCTCCAGCTGGTGTGAAAGTTTGGAGATGGGGTGTCCGCTCAGGTGTCACCCTTACAATCTGAGAGATGTTAAAAATTACAAGGTGCGTTCCAAAACAGCCCAAGTTTTGCTTTAAAATGGGACGTTAATATAACTAAACTAAACATCCGAAATGCCCAGAATAAATAAAAATTTGATGATTAAAATTTGCGTGCTAAATCGCTTTACATACGAAAAATAAATATCAAAAGTATGCGTAATATCGGCAAAACTATTTTGCGATTACTTCGCATGCTTCTGGAGATAAAGTTATTCAATTAATTTTCTGAAATTAAAAGAAAAAAAATGTTAGTAAAATAAATAAAACGTTCGAGAATGTTCCATCCTTAAAATGATTGTTTTATCTTAGAACAATTTATCAGAAACATGTTATGTCTAATCAAGTATTTCACCCGATTCTTTATTAAATCATGGCGTGATTCAAGTTGTAGAGGAAAGTAAAAATCCGCTTCTTTATTTTTCAAGAAAGTACTACTTTTCCCAACATTAATCTGCATGCAACAATTTCGAGCAATTTACTCCACTCTATGCTTTAGATGGAAGCGTAATTACAGAAATTATGTATCTAAGATTCATTTGGAAGAAGGGAGCAGTGTGGGAGAAGAAGGAACATTTTATCTTCCGTCTAAGGCAGAAATTAAGAAAATAGCAGGCCGTGACTGTTTTGTAGAAAATATTTTAGTCTAAAACAATGTGCTTTTATGTTAAAGCACGAATGCGAAAGTTCTTGTTAATATATCATGCGTATGCACTAATTTGTGTAAACAAAGAGGAATTAATAGTGCAACTCACTGCCTCTCTTGCAAATTATTTTTTCGTTTAATTAAAGCTACACAATGGAGAATAAAAGTAAAGTACATTCTTTGAGGTGATTAAACACAAAATTAAAAAGAAACGAATAAAAACATTAGTTTTGCTAAATTTTAAAGAAAGTTATTTTGCCAAGTGGAAACACTAGCACTTCAAAATGTTGGTTTAATTTTCAAGAAAGTTTTTGCAAGTTTTTAAAAATGTTTTCTTTATTAATTTTATAAAAAATGGATAATAAAGAATCTTTATTGAACTAGCTTAAGTGCTGTTTTAATTAATGAAAAAAGAAAAACAACTTTAAATTATCAATCATCTTTAAAATTTCCTCGAAAATTAATTATTTCTGTGACATTTTTTGTAGGCTATAAATTTATTTCAGCAGATTACTTGAAGAATTTGTAGCATGTTCGTCTATTTTTCTAAAAACATTTTACTTGATGAGTGTGGCGATGGGTTGTTTACAAACTTTAAAGGTCGATATAACGTTTCAAGCTCTTTTTTCAAAATTGACAGATACGATGATGGCTAATAGGACACCATGGAGGCAAACTATAGAAACACAATTTTGTTTGTTTAAAATAAATGTACAAAGTATTTACTCTCTGAAACTTAATTAATTTGCACATCATTATTCATTAAAAGTTTGTTGTGTAATGGTAAAATTAAATTATGAAAACTATATTGGAAATATTATATGATAATGCCTTTTTCTTATTTAATTTGGAAACAAAGAGCCCCTGTTTTGGGTTGCTTTTGCGTTTTATTCAACATATCGTAATCATGTATGTATGCATGCCAACAATTATGATGTAAAAACGAAATTTCGAAACTCCTCGCATTGTATTACTACATTATCTCTGTATAAACTAAGAAATATAGAAAGATTGTCTATACTATGAGAATTCAATATTTAAAAATATATCAGATATCTTTAAAAGATCTCCACAAAATCTCCATTTAACAAAAAAGAAACCCAAGAAAAGAATAAAGAAAAAAATTGATTCGTGTCATGATTAGATGTCTATTAAAACCATTTTATAACGTAATAAATCGAATATAAAATTCTGCAAAATTAATTTTGATATTGAGGAGATGTTTCCTTTTGACACTTGTGAGTAAATTTTAATGAACAACCTTTTTTAAATAAAAATTAGTCTTAAATATAGCTACATTCAATAATTTTAGTAGCTTGTCATTATAAAATTTTATTATTGAAAACGTAATTTATATTTTAAATGGAATTTTCAATTTAATATTCTCCTAAATTTCTTAGACATTTTCACTATTTTAATAAAAAGTCTCTTCCTATCCATCTTTTACTACTGCGACAGAGAAAAAAATTTTAGTGATTCACGACGAAGATAATTTTTATAATTTAATGAAGTTGCTATTCAAACCTGTATTTTCCATTTTATCACTGTCAACACAGCCAGTTATGAAAATGTAATAAATGAGTTTTTATTTTAGTAACTTCAATGTTATCGATCAAAATATGCATATCTGTTCATACGTTAATTCCTGGATGATTCAATATATGTTATTTCTTCTATTTTTCTAACATCTTCCTTTTTTTTTTTTTTGTTAAAAAATCAAAACAATCATTTTTAGATATCGCCATGCGTATTACTTTTCAACATTCCTTACCATCACTTTAGGGGGTTTAGAGGTTTTCTTCCATATAACTATTTATGTCGTTTACAATAATAATTGTTGTCCATGAATTAAAAGGAAAAAAGAAAAAAGAAACAGAACGACAAAATAACAAGAAATAAATAAAAGTACCCAATAAACTTTCAAAATATAAAATCCAATACATTAAAACCTTTAAAATATTCAATACCTTAAACTCTTAAAACACCAATACCTAAAACACAACAAAGAAAAATTTAAAACACAATCCAAGCATTAGACTCCCCCAAAGGTTCGAACAACTGCAGACCCGATTCTTGTGCCTGAGGGCGATTCAGAATTTCCCGCTTTGGGTCTACGAATGGCATCATTCCGAATTTTAATATATTTGCAGCGAAACCCGGGACTGAAAGATATGTTTTGTTATGAATTGGGCTTCATGGCAGTTTTTACAGTGAATGTATGATCTTATTTTATCCGTATGATGGCTCATGTCCTTTAATGATTTATTCTTAATCTAGCTATTGAAGATGTTAAGTTTCTCGGGCGGTCGAAGTCTGTGATAAGTGGTTTCTTAAAAGTATGGGTCAAAATATATCCCGACATTGCCTTTGCATTTGCAAGTGTGATGAGGGTATTGGATTAGTCAAAATTCAGGCATCCATTTATATGTGCAGGCGCCCATTATAGCTCACAGGATTTCCCCTTCTTGTGCTACTGTTTCAAAATGACATTGTGAAGTGATGTTTGTCTTTTCAAATCTGTTAGCTTCCTAGGACGATTTAGAATACGAAAAGATCTCCAAATCCTCTGTTGTGTCCGTAGCTTGCTAGTCAATGAGATATAATATGCGGGTCTTCCTATCACTATAAGTTCACTACAGGTTAGAGGCAACATGGATGGATAGTTTAAAAATAAGTAAAGAGCAAAAGTTGTTTTTCTGCATTAAAGTAATCACAAATCTCCCCAAACTTTTTTTCACCAGATTATGGTTCCAGATTTGTGTGATTTGAAAAGTGCCACTTCTGGAATGTGTTTAAACCTGAGCAAATTAATGGTTCCATAGATAACATAAAGATATATAATAAAATATTTCATCCATTATGAAATACATTGGTTCTCGAATAAACCTTCATGGTTAGATTAAGACAACAGCTAGATGGGACTAAACTGATGAGGTCTTTGAAAATGGTGTAGCTTTATCTATTAAAATAAGCAAATATTATTAATGACCAGTGTTTTATAATCATTCAAAATGAAAATTTAGCATTCAGTATAATCTAAATGCTATAAGCCAGCATATACAGTTCTGCTATATTTTTTAAATGTAAAATATATTTTTGACCTGAGGCCTAGATATTCATATGAACTAGTATTTTTCCATCTGGCATTGATTAAATACCACTGCATCTGAATTACACTTAAGGTTAGATGAAAATGAAGGTAGCAAATTTCTAAAATAAATATATAATGGTATTTAAAGAGTTTATTTTGAATACCCTTTCATTGCGGGCCCAATGAGTGCTTTAAGCCACCATTTATCGATCTAAAATTAAAAGTATGCATACGTTTTCAGATAGTGAAAGCTTTTAATTTCGACTATTTTAGAAAATTTAGAATTGACAAAATCTAATTACAATACCGTATGACAAAAAAAAATATTATAATACAAAAAATAAAGAAATTGCATATAAAGCAATGAAACACAACATAAATACCCTAACACTTTCCACAGTTCACGAAAAATTTCATTGTCAAAGAAAAGAATGCTCAATCAATTATGAATTCATAATTTGAATACATTTAGAAACATTAAAATACATATAGAGAGCATCAAGAGCTTCTTAATATTCTTAAAAGTTTACATTCCTAAAATTTCTAGGGATGCCAATACAAGTTTAATAAAAACATTATGCAAAAGTCTTCAGTCCCTCAGAGTTCTGATTCGAACTACAAAATGGATATAGGAGAATATTTGAAACCAATCAGTTATGTCATTGACAGATTAATCGGGAAACATAATTCAATAAATATATCTATGAGATTTCAAAGTGTGAAAATGTAAACTTTCAAACAGAGAAGTAGATATGTATTCAGAATTTTACACTTGCTTGAGAATTTTTTATATGTATATTTTAAAGTGCGAAACCAACTAAACTACACTTTTATAAATTTGAGTGGATAATACAGAAATGCAAAATCGTTACAGTTTGTTTCTTAGAACAACCACTGGTATAAGTAAAAGAAATTCTATTATTTTTTTATGCTATTTTAAAATAAATTATTGATATGTTGGGAGAAATTAACTTTTCGAAAACAACTTCTAGCTTAAAAACCTTATATGAATTAACTAAAGCACAATCAATGATTTCATAAGAATATACTATTCACTACATTGTTTTAACTAGGTTCACAAAATCGTTTACAGATTCTACAAGATATGAATACTTTGAGAAATTAATAAATTATTTGCATTAATATTCTGGGGACTTCTATAAGTGTTGTTGTAAAGCGCGTAAACCTTCAAACTTACCATTCAGATAACATTAACTAAAGTAATATGTAATTAAATTGTTTCATTTTATGATGTAGCTGAACATATTTAAGTTAACCCAGAAGATACCAAATAAATATTTAATTAATAAACAATTTTCGAATATTTAAAACATTTATGAATAAGTATTTCGTGCAGAAATATCAATTTTATAATTTGATTTCGTGCACAAAATCAAAATTTATTTAAAATATTTTGAATAACTTTGAAGAATTAATAATTTCTAAATTCTTTTCAAAAATTGAAAAAGATGACGAATATTGGTCTAATATGGAAAGCAATCTCCTCAAATTTTTAATGTTATTTTATTGAAAGGTTTTGTGCACATATTATTTTTTTTTCTTTTGCATATTCTAAAATTTTGAACATTCTGAAAGACCTTGGATTTGAAAATTTTTGTCTAATCGTAAATTCATTTTTGACCTTCTTGAGGCTTTTACTTATTCATTTGGCCTTATCTGGTTTTAGTTATTTTATCTGGCTTTATAAAGATTTCTAGAAATATTTTTATAATCTTTGTTTTGTAATTTAATGTTAATATTAAATGTTTCAGATGTTCCTTAATCAATTATTAAACTAGCAATTTTTCAATAAGGCAGTATCTCTCTTTCTTGTGTCTTAACGCTAGAAGTTTTCTAGCCTAAACTGTATTTGCATTTCTGCGTATCAAGAGATTCGATTCAGTATCTAAAAAAAAGCATTCTATCTCCTTTATATTTCTAAATGAATTCTTTAACGAAATATTAACAAACATAAAAAATGCAGCTCAACTGTTTTCGAGAAAATGAAAATGATGTGTAATGAGTTATTTAAAAAATAATGCTTATAGTTTTGGCATTTAATGAAATATCTATATCATCAGTAAGACAAGAACTTAACGCGAAATAAAAAAAAAATGCAGAAAAAATTTAAAAAATAGCACTGGTCAGTTGACGCAGTTTATTGGATTTGCATAGCAGAGTAATATAGAAAGTAAGAGCCATGAATATATTTGTTAAAAAATGCATGGGGATTCATGGACTGTTAATATTTTCGCAGACTATTTTTTTTTCTAGAATAAATACACTTTATTGCGTCAAACATCGTCTTCAATGAGTGAAAAAATATTCTATTTTTGCTTGTAGATTCATTATATTAAAAAGTACTCTTAATTTCTGAAGGCAGAAAATCAGTCACAAATATGTTTTTTTAATTATTTGGATTCAATATTTGGATAGGGAAAATGATTCCATTATAATTTAAACATATCAATATCCTGTAAAATTAATTCTTAGCTTTAAAATGGATAAGTGCAAAATTTAAATTCGAGTGGCAGTGTCCATGATGATTAATTTTTGACTAAAAAAATCCGGTCATCAATATAAATTACTATTTTATTTATAACTACTTAAAAACTTATAAAATTAATTTTATGATATAATGTTTTAATTCATTTTTTACCATATTATTGCATATTTGCAAAATGTTAAATATTAATAAGCTATAATATCTTTTTAAATTTTTTTCATTATATGATATCTTTATTTTACACATGTAACATTTTTACTATTTAAAGATACAATGTCAGGCTTTTAAAAATCTGCGCACTTTCACATAAGATATAATAATTTGCTTGCAAATTATTTCCAGAAAATCTCTTCATCAAATGCCCTAAGTTTCCTGATACTATTCTAACGATATTTCTAATAGAGGGGTGTGTAACATTCTTAAAATATTGGTTGAAGAAAGAAATCTATTTTTAGCGATATTAATGTGAAAAAAACTAGTAAAATTAAATAAATTAAAAATCTTGTAGATACTTTAGGAGAGATAAATGTTCAAATTTTCTAACGAAGCAAAATATGTTAGATGTTGATTAAAGATGTAATTGAATAAATAAAATCAATTTTAAATAAAGAGTTAATGTTTCAAATCATGAAATATGCAGTCTTTAAAATAGGGAGGGGGATAGTAATCTATCATATTTATTTTAGTGTACATTAAATAAAACATAGTGTACATTTTCAACTTATTTTTCCATTATTTTAATACAAAAATTATAATACTCAAATGTCAACACTAAAATGTCAGAGCGTGTGTTTTGTGCGCATGAGAAACTTGTTAATAAGGCAAGTCATTGAGTCAATAAAGCAACTAGTATGAAATAATTTATTATCTTATTTTTTCTATTTATCCCTCATATTATTTAAAGCATACGCAGACAATTTTTGATCAAAATCTTAGTTTTATACTCCTATAAGATGATGAGTACAATAAATAAATAAATTTTTTCAATCATTTATTTATCAATAAGTAAATAAATGTCACGAATACTATATTTGAAACAAAATGAATAGCATTTAAAGGGAAATAAAAAAATATAAAACAAGACCATCGAGAGCATTAATGCTAGAACATTCTCATTTTAGTCTCTCTAATTTCTAACTCTTTAAGCAACTGCCAAAGAAATATCTTTCATTTAAATGTACTTAATGAAGTGCTTTGGTAAGAACATCTAAATATAACTCTGTAACTATCTCTAAACGACACTAAAGCTCGTTTGCCTACAAGTCTCATAATTTGTTCAAAATTTGCTACTATTAAATATTCACCCAATGCTAAGAAGATCTCAAGAACATTTTGAAAATGGAGAATTCGTGAATTGTAAAAGATCACTTAAAGTGTTATCACACATTTATACCTTCAAAAGCATAAGCAAGTCAGAAGTTGAAGCCTATTCTATGGCTTAAAATGAAACGCGCTTACTTCATCAATAATCCATTTCGCAATTAAGCTAACAATAAGGAGTGGAACATTAGAATGAAGTGCGAGCCACAACCTCCTGAGACTTGGAGTGCAGCACCAAATTCGATGGTAGAAAAGTCACGGAAAGACATTTCCTCCCTGGAAAGGATGCAGGTTCAAAATGACTTCGTCGACGATAGGCAAACCCACATCTCTCGGGCATAAGATAATTTTGTAACAACTTCCTTTCTCTGACTGTTTATGGGAATTGGAGCAGATTAAAATGCTCTGTTGCTGCTAAATTCTCGATTTCGTGTCCTTGCTTTTCATACCAATTTTGGATCGATGTGAGAACCATTCCACGTTCTCTTAATATCTGGAATTGGCTTTTAATGGATTCTAGAATATATATCACTTTTGGATTAAATATGTTGATAAGAATTAAGAAGCTACTTCTTTAAATGTTTTTCATAATTTTGTTAAAATTTCACCTTACCATATTTTTTTAAAACGTTAAGATAACTCCTTATGATAACGGAATTTATTAAAGCAATTATATTCATTAATGGCGGTCTTTAGCGACAAGATGCTTCAACACTTTAATCAAGTAAAATTTCATTGAATTGTTTGTTGAAACTTAGTTTGAAATGCTTCTTGAGCAATAATGATTTTCATATTTTGATAATAATGCAACTCTAGCTACTTTAGAAGTCACTATAGTTATTTTTTTTTTTTTTTTGTCTTTTCATCTAAAATTTGAAAATAATCTTTAAACGATAAGTCAATACTAATCTGCAACATGCTTTCTGAAATGAAATACATTGTAAAAAAATCAAAGTTTGTTAGTCAACTTTGATGTTTTTTGGAGTTTTGCAGATTATATTTTATGATTTATATGTTATATCTGCGATTATTCGACGAATACTTCTTTGATTCAATAAAAAAAAAAAATCTGTTATTACAAATGGAAAGCTAGATATCAAGGTAAGAGAACCACAATATGAAAATTTTTAAGATCTAAACTTTTAAAAGATTTTTTTTATAGTTCTTTTAGTTCTGAATTAATTTGCCAGAAATAAAGTAGAGAGGTTAAAGTTTCAGTAGAATAAAATTTTTTGTTGAAAGAACAATTGAAATATTGATATATTAATCAAGAAGATATCTTTATTATATAAATAAAGATATTGGTATATTTTTACATTGTATCCCTTAATTAGTGTGATATTTTCTCTCGTGCAATTCAATATAAACTATGCAACCCCAAAATTTAATTCAAAGTTCACTTCAATTTCCAAAATATATGTTTTTGTAGATTCGGCAAATATAAAAAGGTGCAAAAGAAAATGGATATCTTTCCATCAACTGTCATTGAAGTATACATTTAGAAGATTATAATTTTCTTTCTTCTCAAATCCATTTTGTGTTATTTGATATCAGGGAATGCTAAAAAAATACAATCCGTTACATGAGAATTTTAAAAAAACTAATACTTTCTCCTGAGAGAAAAAAAATTGTAAACTATCTTCAGAAGGACACTTTCTTCAGAGGGATATCTTTGCTTTATTCAAATAGAAGTTACAGGATCTTATTTAATTGATCCTTTTAACAAAACTTTAGGAGTGCAAAGTGATATATTAGAATGTAGATTACAGATACAAAATGAAGATATTTTTATTGGTCAGTGATTTTGTATCCGTGGAATTAGTATTATTTATTTGTTAATAATTATTATTGAAGGGCACGATTTATAATGATCCAAGCTTGAAATGAGTACATAATAAAAATACAGAATAAGTAACTGGATAAATGTGTTTCATATTGAATTTTTTTAAATTTAATATATATATATATATATATATATATATATAATAAAATATGATTTAAATATTGTCAGTTGTCTTTATTGGTATTAAATTTGTATTATTGCTTAGAGCCTCTTGAAAGCCATGCATGTGTTAAAAAAATGGGAAAAGACAACAAACTATCACAAAAGGAATTTGCTAGATAGTTCTAAAAATATACTAGTACAAAATACTATCAAAATATATTTTCTATTTCAATTATTTCAATTCAATGCAACTAGCAATCCATATCATTTACATTTTAGTGATTTCATATATGACCCATCAAATAAAGAAAATGCAGAAAAACAGATGTTGAAATTAGAAATGAATTATCATTCAAATATTTTTTTAAAACCTAATTCATTTTATTTTCAGGCAGTAAATCAAGGTCTTCTTTCAACATTGCAGGATTTTAGATGAAGTAATATTGTTGCTTTTGTTAGCGGATCAAATGATAAAGTTTGAAAAATTTACAAAGAAATTCAAACGGATGGTCCATTTCTGTGTGTGGGGGGGGGGCAGTTTGAATAATGAAATAAATAAATATGTGGAAATATCTATTTTTTAAAACATTTCATGAAGTCACATTAAAAAATCAAGAGCAAACAAACGTGTATTTTGTGTTCTTTAGTCTTAGAATTCATGCGTATAAAGTTTTTAATTGTACCAAATAGAAAACGATTTACAAGTCTGTAATTGATATTTTTCCAAGAGTTTTTACTTTTTTTGAGTTAAGAACACTAAGCATAACGAATTGGCATATTATAACAAGCATAACGAATTGACATATTACTACACTTAGATTCCCTTTTCACGATTATAGATGTTGTTGCTCAGACTTTAACTCTTAATTTTATGCAACGAAATAACATGCATAAAATTAACCATTTTTTTCATAAATAATAAAACGCTATTTGTATTTTTGTAGCAACATATTATCACTTTAAATAACATAAATAATAAGTTAAATCTAAATTTTGCAAAGAGTTCTCGCAAAAGCAATGTCATTTTATCGTAAATTAGCACTTTAGAAATATCTTCCAGCAATAATAACTGAGAAGAATACCATCGTATTGCATCTTTCTGCAAGCACTTTACTCAGAGAGAGAGAGAGAGAAATTCTTTCAGTGTAAAACATCGAGATAAAGGAACTGTCGATATCAATGTAATTTACTCGGCAGTAAAGAAATGGGAGGGAAATTTTATTCTTGTTCCCCACTTTATTTTTCATGCCAAGTCATCTCTGGGTCTTTTAAATCCGAAGAAACAGCAGAGAAAAGCATTGTTGAAGAAATAGAACCGAATATCTTCTACAGATAAGGAATCCAGAACAAATCAGCGGTGAAAGCTTTCCAGGTGAATTCGCCTCAAAAGAGCGAGAGTGTAGCTTTCTTGTTTGTCCTACTTGGTGAAGGGTGGAGAATAAAGCTTTTGTGTGCTCGGAGGAATGCTTTCAAGATGGAAAGAAGAAACGGTACTGTAACTGTACGATTGACTGAGTTTCTCAAATAATGGTCGTGGCTCGATCAGTGGTTTCACTTATACCTACAAATTAAAGAGCATTACCTTGCACTTATTGTTAATGAAGCATAAATAAAGAAATATATTTCAAAACTATCTGACCGACGTTATTTCATAAAATATCTAAAACAATTCCTCTTATTCGAAAAGTGGGGAATATCCTATATACAGAGTGATCCGTATTAAATGGGACAAAATAAAGCGTATGCGTGAGCTCAATTATTAATTATTTTGACATATAAAATTTGCAGAGAAACTAGATTTGTTTATATTTCTATAACTGTTCTATGTGTCCTTCTCCTTCCTGTCAAAGTGATGATAAAATATCTCTTGTTAATAAGCCTAATGAATCACTTACCTGTTATTTCAATTGCTATAGGTCCTAGGGAAGTGGAAGTATGAATTTTATCTTTAACAAAACCGCATAAGAAAATATCCCAGGAAATTAGATCACGACGACCAAGAAAACAATGGCGTATTTTTCGACCCAGCATGGCCGATTTTCTACGATATTTCTACTACAGACGTACGTTGATATGCCAATTATTTTTTGGAACTTCTTAAAACTCTTTTACTAATTTTTTCACAGCTTTCGCTTTAGTAGATGTTTGTCCTAAGATAGTTGTCTGGCATATGCAAATCGAATCCAGAAACCTGCTTTACATGTAGTCATGATTATGATTACCGTGTATTGATTATGTTGTCGTTTTTCACAAAAGACGTGCTAAAATGTCTTTGAACGAAGACAAACGAAGATGTTTTGGCATATACTAAAGCATATAATACTTTCTGCTGCATGAATAGCGCGATTTTGATAATGGCGGTGGAAAATACTTTCGAACGGCCTCCAGAGGATAGTTCGTTACTGAAAGAATTTTCGCTGGTGCCAAATAAAGTTATATAGCTGTAGTTTCAAAATAAATTTTTCGGCTAAATAAATCAATTATAGAATTCATATCATGCTATTCTTTTGGCACAACCACCTTACACTTTCCTTTTTTTAACAACACATTATTTTTATGATAAGAAGGTTGCTCCACTTAGATTTTGGAATATGTATTTTTTATTGTGACGTCGTGACGCAAAAAATTGCAAATGGTTAAGATCTTGAGCTCTCTCCAGAGTCACCTAAATCTTATCAGCAAGTACAATATTCAAATTTTTTTTGTTAAAGTAAATTTTGCAGCATATTCTTCTCGTAGCGAGCATTAACAATTGTTATTAATATGTTTAAAGTTTAATAATTTTAATGACCAAAGATTATTTTATAATCACTTTGTATAACATCTCTTTAAGCTCAATTTCCATTATATAGTTTGTCGTTTTTATTCACCAGGATGAACGTGTTGAACAATAACTTAAAGATTCTAAACTTGTTTTTCATATATTTCATTTTTTTAGTGGTATAATAAAACTAACTATTATGTATGTAATAATCTATTAATTCTAATTTTCTTATTTGAAATATCAAGATAACTCATTTGGAATATTACTTTCGAGCGTTTTTACACTAAAAGTAACGTGAATGTTAAAACATTTTTGATTAAAATATTTGCTAATAATATTATTACTTTCTCCTCATAAGCTCATGCATTTTATATTAAATATTTCAAAGCATTGATGTACTTATTTGATGTTCTATAAGTATGTTAAAAATATGTAATTTACATTTATTTACTTCTGCAATCATTTTCACAAGAGAAAAAATTATTATTTTATGAGGATATCGGATTAGAAAAAACGATATACTTGAGTATTTCTGTTGCATGGTTTGTCTTATTATCAGGATTAAAGGCAATCCTTCGTATGTCGTATCATCTTCAACAACAGCAAAACCATGTCTAAAAGTTTTATCTATCTGAAAAAAAGATTTTTTTAAATAAAAATTGATAAAGTAAAATTTTGTCGGAATATTGCCTCCGATTTCGTCGTGTATTATTGAATGCTAATTAAAGTTAGTTTATCAAATACTTCTTTACTAAAATTAGTAATTTTATATTCAAGAAAAAATTATCTCAAAACTGATAAGATTACTTTGACTTGAAGCGAAAGACTATTTATGTTGTTACATTTAATGTTAACGAATAGAACTTGTAACATTTCTTTGCTTGACTAAATTACTGATTGTAAAGCATGTAGAGTTCCTTTCGATTTTTCTTTTGATGAATGTATAGTGAAAAAAATATTCCTTAAATAGTAAACAGTCACCGAAGTAGTGGATAAACATCATTTTTAAAATGTTTCAGAATTATTTATAAACTCCTTCAATTTTGTAGTGTTTTTTTAGTTACCCTGTCTCCTGTATTGCATTTAAATTGGTTCCAAGTCTCTTATCAAACATATTTTTGTGGATAAATATAGGAAAATTGAAACTACTTTTGTCGAAATTTCACAATTACCACGATGTTATTAAAAAAGGAATGAAAAATCTGTAAAAGCTGTTACAAAATGTGGAGTGGATACTGCATTATTTTTTCTTTATTGAACCTATATTATCTTTTGCGTTATTTAGTGTACCTTAATATGCACATCATTTATTACACGAAGAACATCAAAACGGTGTTCATTTTCTTGTCATGTTAATAGTGATAAAATGTCCTCTATAAAAACAAAATAAATAAAAAAAATTCATGATGCTTTACTTTAGGATATAAATCACCTTCATTTTTATTCGATACACATTTTGCATAAACTCACAGAAAAAAATGACAATTTTCAATATCTATTATCTCTCTTCTTGAGAAATATTTCAGGTTTCTTTCTATACCTACAACTATTCTAAATCTACCTTTAAAATTATATATGAAATGGGTGTTTTAAGTATAATTACAATTTTTTCTAAAGCCCAGGTACATTAGAAAAATTATATTTATATCTGATCAATTATTATTTAATTACTTTTAAAAACCACAAATGAGGAAACAGCGGACAACTTGGACAATTTATTAAAACAATTTCTTGTAACTTATTATCATTACTAGAATTAACATCATGTGTTTCTAATAAATACGAAGGAAATTTAACAGCAAAATTACAAAATGAATATTTAATGACATATATGTGTAAGTTAAAAGTCGTAATATTATTTGGTTATCTCATAGCCTATTAAAAATATGTCACTAAATATTTTCTTACTATTCTTATTTTGCGCATTTGAATTTGTTCGGTCACGTCTTACACTCCTCTTTCGCACCCCTATTTGTTCCACTATTAAATAATTGAATGCATATTTTATAATGATAGAAAACTGTTTGCTGGATAAATTAATTAAAATATTCATTTAAAAAATTATTCAAAATTGATCAACATTTTTTCATGTTTAAGATAAAGAAAAAAATTCTTATATATATATTCAAGGTAAAATCTCCAGACTTTTAATAATCTATTGAGACGCAAATAACATTAAGGTAAATATACAGAAATAAAACACTTTTGTTTAGGAAAAATGTTATAATACTCGCAATCTAATTTTCTAGACTTCTTCAATTACACGATTTCAGATATATAAGCCAATTAATTAAAAATAAATTGAAAAATATAATTATCTGATTTAGCATTTTAAATATATTTAATATGTCAAGTATTAAAGAATAAAAAATATTTTTCCATTTTTTTATCATTTATCTGTTATTAATTCTAGTGTTTACGAAGTAAAACTCTAATGATATCTTCCAGAAACATGGACAAATTTAATGAGCGATAAAATTATACATCTAGTACTAGTGGAACTCTTGAACTCTTGAATGTGGAATTCTTAACCAATGCAATTGGTGTAACTTCAACTCTCATGGTAAATACTTAAAATTCTGTTCTGAGTTTGCATATTAATGATCTTAAACTACTTCGAATATAATTAAAGATATTCCTAAAAGTTTCCATACAGTGGATATTGAAATCTCCATTTTATCTTTAAATTCAGAAATATGTAGTAATTTTAATGTTGCAGCATGTTAAACTAAGAAAAATTTAATATTTTTACTGTCTATTGAAACATACTTCAAACAAGTTTTCTACTGTTTTTTTCGAAAAATGTTATATTATTGAAATTAGTTTTAATTTTCCAGAACAATTCATAGAACAATGGATCACCAATATAATTATTTACAAAAATTTATTGCTGTAGTAATTTTCTATTTTGATTTTTTTCTGGAATTTATAATTGGGTCATAATAGGCCCGAAATTTCCTAACAGAGTATTTAATTGAAAATTTTTGTAGCATTTAACTATGAAATTTTGAAATACAAATTGTATTGTATACAAATGTCTGGGTTCGAAATATAATCATATTTGATTTTTAAATACTTATTTTAAATTAATTATCATGAAATTATATAATGTATTTTTGAACATATAGTTATTTGACACATGAAAGATGCATGATAATGGTATCTTTTCGATTTTATTTTTATTTTGAATATTATTGAAAATGATTTTTACTGTTTTGTTATTTAGCCTTCAAATGAAATCACATTGTAGAGAAAAAATAAATCGGTGTCCTTTTTGCTTGATATTTAATTTTTTTATCAAACATACTATTCAACCGTTTTTTCGGTTTTCAGCTATGATTTCTGATATGAAAATCATTGCTTCTGAGTTATGTAGATTTACTGAAATATGTTTTGAAAAATTGCGCATAGATTTCATAATACATTTGAAATTAAATACGATAATATATATATATATATATATATATATATATATATATATATATATATATATATATATATATATATATATATATATATATATATATATATATATGATTTTTTTTTCAAAATAACTATACATGGATATAGACACGTGAGATACATTTTATTTATGATTGCCTAATTTCACGTGACAATTTGCAGCTCATGAAATACCATAGTAAACTCAGAAGAAAATATTATATCAGGATCAAGAACTTGAAATCTCTCACTGCGGGAAATTTCTAGTGAAGAAATAAAGTGGATATCGTTCAAATATACATTTTAAATAAGTTATACCAAATTTTCGAGAAACGATTATAAATGAATGTGCTTGATAAGGGCTAGAAAAGTTTTAACCGAACAGTGTTTATTCAATAATTGAATCAATGTCATCCAGCCTTTTTTAAATCAATGAAAAAAATAGCATGGAAATAAATTTTATACTCATTTTATTGCCTTCTAAAATTCCAATTGTCGCACTATACTCAGCTGGTTATTCCATGCATTTCTATATTTAAATATTAAATTTATTCAAGCATTTCACATTTATTGTATAGTAATAATCAAACTCTTAGTAATCATTTGGAAAAGTGCATTTTGAAAATTTGCAACAGCATTAGTACTTGAAGAAGGCAGTAAAGCTGTATATTATTAACAAAAAAATTAAGCATCAAATTATGTTTCATTATCATTCTGTTTTCAAAAGTTATGAATAAAAGACACAGGTTTTCTTCATCTGAATGCATTCAATGATTTTGAGTGTTTAGATTGACAATAAGATAATATATTTTTATCAACAGAATTCAGCAATTCACATCATGTCTTGTAGCTGAGAGGAGGTTGGAGTTCCGTTTTTTTTTTTTTATGATTGCTCTTAAGTTGTTCTCTGTTTTTCGTATTGTTATATTTTATGAATCATCAAAATTCAAAAAGTTAAAAATAACAATAAAAAGATTTGATAGGTCGCCCAAAAGATGCTTGATAGCTTCACAGTTTCATGAACAAGGCGTTAGTTATAGTAAAATTAGATAGAAAATAGGTCAGAATTTAATTAAGGAGAATATTTCTAAATTTTTGAGGAAATGTAAGAAAATTCAATAATTAGAAAACTAATCTAGTAAATTCAGGAAAAAGGTGCGTCACAAGTGATGATAAAATAAACAAAAGACTGTCCGGAAGAAAATCATCCGGAAGTATATAAATTCAAATGTTGTAGCGCAATACAAAGTTTAGACTAATGTACCAGAATCTAATTTTAAGGGTTAGAATTCTACGAAATAGCATATTAAAATTAGAGACAAAATAATCCCATGTTAAATGGGCAACAGGGTAATGGGACAGTCAGATTTGGAGTGATGAGACCAAAATTTGGCGATTTTATGACGATGGCAGAAATTATGCAAGAAAAAGAATGGAATATTTTCATTCTAAGTGGGTTACATCTACTGTTAAATGTTATGTTACTGTTAAATGTTAAAGTGTAAATATCTCAAATTGTGTAATGGCAAAATTTATGTGATTAATTGGATATTAATTCCCAAAAATGTATGAATGGAATATTTGTTCCTAAACGGATATCTTCCATGAGTTATCTTTTCGCCGATTATGAAGAATTTGCATTCCAACTGGATTTAGCTGCATGTTTTGTCGCCACTTGTATATAAACTGGTTCCAAGACGATTACATTTCACAACTGTTTTGGCATAGAAATCTCCTAGACATTAATAAAATCAAAATTAATCTAGTAATGTTAGTAAGCTAAAGAAACTTACTACACAAAAGTATTCCAGTAATAAAACCCAATTAATTACAACAGTTACAGCATGTTATCACATTATAACAGCTAAATAATTAAAAGCATTGGTGAATTCCCCGGAAATCAGTTGCAATACCATAACTGATGTTTAAAATACCCAACTAACTGCCATAAGTGAGAATATTTACATATGTTATCATTCTTATGCTTCCTGTTTCATCATTTTAATTGCTGTTATAAAGCAAATATCCATTATAATTTTTTTCTATTACATTCTTGATTTAAGTGTCTTGAACATAATATATATATATATATATATATATGATATCTCTTAATAAAATTTATGTTATGAGCCATCAAATCTTAAAAACGCTTTTCTTCCCAAAGTATCTACAGTTTTGTCTATTAATATAAGTCTCAAGGCTGATAATGAAAACTGATGTCCATGATCGGGAAACAAGTTTTTGAGAATACAATTGAAATAAACCTATTTTTCCAAATGTCGCAAAGAAAAGATATTCCAGAATAGAAAGAATATTCCATTATAATTTTGCCATCTCGTTCTATAATATTAATTGTAGATTTCGTAAATTAATATTCTAAATTCTGAAACTGATATAAAAAGAACATCGTTGAATCAGTAGTAAGCATGAAATCGAATCTTTTGATAGAAATTGTTTGAGGGCACTTGAAGTCAACATAGCAAAGACCCTTAAGTTATTTTATTATTGTGAATAAGTGATAATTTTTCGTATATGAAGAACAGCTGGAAAGGACTCCAATAAATTTCATGGGTAAGCTAATGAAAATAATAGCATCCACCATGAATGATGAATTTTAAATATATATATTTGCATAAAATTTGATGAAAGTTAGACACAATTCACACTAATTATTTGAAAATATTGACTATTCAGACAATATTTTCATGTCCTATATTAAATTCCCTATGTTAAATTCACGAATCTAAACTACAGTTACAAGCTCCAATTATACATAGATATCTATCTCAACATTCCTGTTTAGCTAAGTCATTGATTATAGTAATGAAGTCTGAAAGTACTCAAATCACTTCAAATCTTAAAAATTTATCAATTTTGTGTACATTAAGTTGCTTTCCTATGCTAAATTGCAGTGTTGGTTGGTCAATAGAAATCGCATTTTAAAATTACAAATTATGATGTTTTTGAATGAGCTTGTACTGATACAGCTTGAATATCTAGCACAAAATTATGTATCCTATTATCGCTCCCAAAACAGTAATTTATAAATTAATTATAGTCATTTTTTTTACAAATGACTGCAAATGCCCTATATTAAATTGAATCATTTTTCTAAATCATTGACTGCCAACGATTCAGCATACATACAAAGTAATGCTTTGTTTCAAATAATATAAATTATGTTTCCTATTAAAATGTGATTTTTTGTTCATTTATTCGGAATTAAAATTATTTAAATTTAAATTCCCATGGTTCTAAATTTGACTCTTGTTAAGGCGTAATTTTACTCTATTTTTGAACATTTGTAGATGTTCATAAATTTTTCTTATCTTATTATCTGTGAAAGATAGGAGTCTGGAGTTTCTACTCCATAGCTGGCTTTAACCACAGAAACAGAAAATAAATCGCCAGCTTGACAGGGACTTAAGCACGACTTTCACCAAATAATTAAGCATTTGGACATTCGTTAAAAGGATTGGACAGATGCTCAACGATAATGATTCGCCTTATACAACACTGATAAAACTATTGGTGGAGATTATGTCGAACAGAAATGCCAGCATTATCGCTAAGCGAAATGAATGTCAGATTGAAAAGATTAGAGTTAGAGTTTTAAATTGTATGCCATTATCTTGTTTGTAAAGGTTTTAGGCGCAGATGTGGGGAATTAGAAAGAATTTATATGATCTGCTATCAGGGCAGCAAAGCTCTTAAAGTTAAGCTGCATTATGTATTACTTTCTCCTAAATTACATCTCTTCTCAAATGATCCATGTTTCGTATAAAAGCTTTGAAAAATTAGAGCCTAATAACTATAAATAAAAATGCAATATGAATTAATCTTCATTCTATTCTTATAATTATTTTCAAGGATGCATAAATTGTATTATTGTATATAGCGAATTATTTATTTTTGTTTTTATTGAAACATAATTTTTTCAAATTATGTCAGATTGTGCACGAATGCCTTAATCATATTCCATGTTATCTAGTAAATAGTAAAACATATTTTGTTTAATATTTCTTGAGTAAAAATTGAATATTAAACATATAACTGGGCTATTTTAGTTATAATTTTGGCTTAAATCATAAAAATATTATTTAAAAATTATCCTATCATTTCTGACTAAAAGCGAACCATACTACAAGCAAAGCATTTGGAATTTTTTTACAATGGCTTTAGATTTTTCTGCTCAATTTTTTAAAAAACATTTAAATTTTAAAAATTATAATTATATATTTCAGCTTAAATTACTTCTTTTATTGAAATCTCTTATTGAAAGTTTTATTCTTTTTTTATTGTTTCAAAGAACCACATTTAATTATAAATTTTGGTCTGTTAATATAGAATTTAGAGTCTATGTAAATATATATAGTTCACTTTCGACAAATTTTAACAGTTCTCAATACATGAAAAAGTACACTATGCAGTATATCACCTCCAATGTATCATTCCTACATTAGAATAAATAAATTTATTTAAAATAATAATAATTAACAAGAGTGGGGATATTTAAGATGTGCGGACATTTATTTATCAGAGGTATCGTTTCAGGATAGTTTAGTTGTATCATATATTCTATAGCAACACATTCTTCCTGGTATATCGATATTTTAATTTGAACGAAAAAGTATGCCTTAATTAAATCGGAATTAGAAAACACATTTAAATAAAACACATAAGTGGTAAAAAAATTATTCACGATCTTAAATGGAATAATTTTGTTAAAAAGGTTGTTTCATTTCTACAGCAATGCAAACCGATACTTTCAATGTTTACTTGTAATTTAACTCGAAATAAATGAGAATTGGAGAATGCTTTGCAAAAAAAAAAACAAAAAAAAACAGATGACTAATAAAAAAAAAAAAGCTTTACTCATGGTCTAAACAACAAAATTTTGATAAAATGACTGCTTCATTTCTACAGTAATGCAAACAGATACACTCAGAGTTTACTTGTAATTTAACTTCCAATGCGAATTAATTTAAATAATGGCATCAAAACAAATCAAACATTAAGCAAGCGATTTCGGAAGAAGTCACGAGTTTGTTATTATGCAATCACGTGCATGGCTGATTTTTCAAATGCTGAAAAGAATTAACTTTACACACAGTATTATTTTAACTCGCGAAATGGCGTCCGTCTTCCAAGCGTTTGTTACGCACACAGCTATAAAAAAAGCAAATAACATGCTTCTTAGAAAATGAGCAAAAGATAAAGATGAAAACAAAGGATTCTACAGGGAGAGCGTTAAACATAAATTCTTTTACCTTTCTTATTACCCAACACCTAATAAAACACAATAACGACTTCAATTTCCTGAAATGGGAGTTACTCTTAACGACCTAAAAAACAAAAAGAGAAAGCAGAAAAAAACAGAGAAAAAAGAAAATTCCAATAATGGAAATTGGTTTTCACCGACTGATCTGTTTTATTGCTTCAATCTTTCGATCCACTTCTTGAGTTCGATAAAAGTAAAGAATAATATGCGATTTGATTTGGAAAATAAAGAGGGGTGCATTAAAATGTAAAAAAAAAATAAAAAGAAGAAAAATTATTTAAGAATGTTTTTCTTCGTAAAATTCTTCAAATGAAGGCATTCATTTACCAAGAGGCATATAAATAAAGAGGTTGAAATAAAGAAAAGAATTAAAATTTATTTTTTCTATTAAAAACTTTCTAATGTGTTTTTCTTTCTTTAAACCATTTATTTTACTCCTTTTACACGTGTATGATTTTAAATTTTTAGAAATAATAATATACTTTTCTATGCTTAGCTTTTTTTTTGGTTTGTTAAAGATTTGTGGCAGCTTTTTTTATATTATAAAGCTGCATATTGGTTCGATAAACTTTTCAATAAATCTTTATACTTATGAATGAAAACATCCCTAGTGCTAAAATTCTGTCTTTATCCATAAGCACAGGAAACGAGAAGCGTGTCATAATGTTTCCGTTCAATAAAACATAATTCCTATTTATTATTTCAGCATTTTTTCTTCTTTTTTTAAAAAATTAGTTACTCTCAAGCTTTTTCTTTTTTCATTTAATTTATTTTTAATATTGTTATTTTAATGCAAATGAAAGTGCTAATTCAAAAGAAAATTTTAAAAAAATAGTTAATTTGTTCTTTTTGTTTCACAATACCATCTCTGTATATCCATTTTATTATATCATTATACAATAAATTCGCATATACAATACAAGGTGCACAATTTATGTGTATTATGCATAGCTTAGAATGCATACTGCAAATAAATCTGTGTATATTTAAAACAACAGTATAACTTCAGTTCATCTTGATGAATATTAACTGTATATCCATCATATATTTTCATTCTTTTTCTGTTTTATCAAGCATTTCTTAGTATCGAATTTCTTATTATTTACTCGAAATGTATGTTTTTTTTTTTCCTAAACATGAAAATTTAATATTTTCTTTGAATATATTATTTTTGAATATTTTCTTTTCACTTACTCTTCTTTCATTCATATATACTAAAATTTTCTTGTTTGTGATTGGGAGTGAGTATGTATTCATAGAATTTTTTTTAAGTTATCCCATTACATACAAAACTTTATCCTCATGACAGACTCTTCATGATTTTTTATATGTGGTTTATCTTTCCTTATGCGCAATATAGCCTTTAAATTGAATATTATTTTTGCATTATATTAATCAAATAAATAAAAATTTGTTTCAAAATTACTGTATTAAAAAGTTCATTTATAATGTATTGCCACTAACACTTAAAAAATGCACATCGGAATTTTACTGTATGAATACAATATAAAATGTGAATGATTTTGACAAATCTAGGAAAATTGCAGGGAACGATTTTTAAATATAATTTACAATCAAAATATAGATATAAACTCATCCAGTAATTGTAATATATTAAATCTTTTATTCAACATATTCATTGCACGATTTAAAACCAAACGGTGGAAAATCATTACATTTGAACAGTCACATCATTTTTAACTGCAAAATCGTGAGAATTGCACTTGTTCACCTTAGTTCTAGAATGGAACAGTTTAACTTCACTATTGTATTCTGGAACAATTTACACTATGCAGGAAGCTATTTGCATTATCACTTTCCAATCAATGGAGTTGCCTGTGTAACCGATCTCTGATAGGCTACTGAATCGTTGTGGTACACACAGGAGTCTATTAAAGCAACTAGTTTCACAAATAATCAATACTTCATTCCACTGATGAAACGAAACTTCACTCACCGCTTTTGAACCAAGTTTAGACTGAATTAATTTAAAACACTGAAATCTTGGAGTTGATTTTTCAGAGCTGATTGATACAAACAAATGCTTTATTCCTATGAGGCATTTGATATTATTGTGAAATTATATTCTATATTTACACTAAAATGTTTGATTAAATGCTTAGATGTGTTTATCCTTCTTGGTCATTTTATTTTGGTTTGGAGTAAATTTTGAATAATCATTCATTATCGCTCTCAGTATCAAAAATTCTTGGACTCCGAAGATAATAGAATGTAATATAATATTCTGGAAAGCTGATTATGAAATAACAAGAAAACAACTGCTTCTATGATTGAAAAATTCATGAGAAATATTGAAGGTAATAGCGAATAATTACTGTAACGTTACTCGACGATCAGGCCAAGATGATAAATTTTTATAATTCTTTCACAAATTCATTTTTTTCCTTCTCTTAATCTAAATTACTAGGCAACACACTCTAATTAATACAAATAAAAGCTTTCATTTTTGTCGGCTTACCTCATAGGAAAGTTCAGAAATTCAAAAGGCTCTGACAAATGTTTTTGGTACAGCCTAATCAGGTATCCCTTTTAGACACTCTAAAGATGACACATTCGCTGGTTCCGTTCTTAAAAATTCAGCATTTTTTTTTTTTACTCTTAGCCCTCTTCAGATTTTACTTCTTTCATAAGCAACTTGCAGAGTATTAAACCATGTTCTCCAGATTTTATGAGGAGGCAAGAGGTTGTTGAAAATCTTTAGGGATCAGAAATGACATGCATTTTCTTTTACCTGTAGTAAGGATAGAAAGGAAACATTCCAATGCTTAAAAAATTACATGAATTTGAAATCATGAAAAGCTATGGGATGGAAATTCACAAATGTTCATGTGCCACGAGGGAAACAAGACTGACAAAAGGAATTTGTCCTCAAAACATTATTGTTTAATATTTCATCTCTATCAAGTTTAATAGGCCCCTATGTAAAACCTGCTTTCTGTTATCTTTATTTTAAAAAAGTACTATTAAAAATGAAATGAATTACTAGTGTAACTAAAAGGGGATCAATTCATTTTAACATAATATACTTAATTGTTAATTCTAAAGTGCATTTGACTGGAGAAAACATATTTGACAACAAGTAACTCTATGTTAAACCGCATGTGCAATCTCGTTTGTAAGGAAATTGAGACATCAAGTGAATTTAGTACATTAACAAGACATACTCTTTGTTTTATTAAGAAAGATCTTAACTAATTTAAGATAAAGAATGTTGATAACGATGGTACATTTTCGATTGATAATTATAATAAACCTGCGAAAAAGATAAACTACTATCGATATTTTTCATCTCACTCATAACGTATGAATCTACTTGGTAAATCATTATTTTACTTTTACTGAATTAACGGGAAACAATTTTGACTTTGATCTATCATATTATGCAGAATATTGAATAATTAAGATAAGATTGCTGATAGAACGTTTGAAAATTTAGAATAATTGCAATATTCTCTAATCAAATACGGATGGTGTTGCTAATAAAGACATCATTTCATGTTAGTTCACTAAAAGTGAGTTCTGCAATTTTGAAAAGAATGTTGAAAAAATATAACAGTAGCGTAAAGAGCTGCATCTCAGCAGTCATCTATATCTTCTATATCTATACTTATAATAAAGCTCAATGTGTGTGTGTGTGTGTGTGTGTGTTGGCGCTCTACAGGTCAGGTCATTTGACATACAGCTATCAAATTTGGTACATGTATACCTTAGAGGTCGGGAATGTGCACCTGGGGTCCCTTTTTTTCAAATTTTAATTATTAGTTAAAAACTAACTTTCCCGCCAAAAAATCTTCCATTTTCCCCACCGCCAACTTTTCCGCCAAAAAAATCTTCCATTTTCCCCACCGCCAACTTTCAGTAATTTTTTTCTCCCAACAGAATTGAGGCTAGGGTTAACATTTTACGGCGGATTATTTCAAACGATTCTGTTTATTTTCTTAATGTTTTATGCATTTAAAATTAAACATTGTTAATTAATCCATGTTTAAGATTCATTCTGAAGTACTTTTGAATTAAAATAACACAGAATAAAGGAAATTAAAAATGTATAATCTGCATAGCGTTACCCCAACTGGCGTAGAAAAATTCACGCACTTGCGTTAACGTAACTGGCGAAGAAAATTCACGCATGCGCATTGTTTTCTGACTGTTGACATGGCAACCAACGGATGATTTAAATTATTTTTAGGTTAGTTGCATGCTTTTTTAAGTAAATTGTATTTATGTTAGTTATATATTTTCTGTATATGCTTATAGTTTTAAGTACATCGTTTTTTAAGTAGTTTTTTTTAACCTATTTTCAATGATTTAAATTATTTTTAGGTTAATTGGATGCTTTTGTAATTAAATTGTATTTATGTTAGTTATATACTTTTTTGTATATGCTTATAGTTTTAAGTACATCGTTTTTTAAGTATTTTTTTAAACCTGTTTTCGACCGATTATTTTAAAGGATTCATTTTATTTTTTTAGTGTTTGATGCATTTAAAATTAAACATTGTTAATGAATCTGAGAAATTTTTGTTGACAAATTCTTGAGATATTACATAAATTAAGAAATATATTCTTTAGTGCCCATAAAGTGTAAACGCTCAGTGACTCTATTATCAGTAATCATAGTATTAAAAAAATGCTTTGTTTCAGTAAAAAATATTATTATATTAATTGCAGATTAATCATTTACACTTTAATTTAAAGCATAATTTCTACGAGGGGTAACAGAAAATTAGAGAGATACATATCAGGCTATGACTGAAGGCCCTTATAATATAATTAGTGAATTATATGACTATCAAAATTTGAAGTTTTAAAATATTTTGCCGAAAAATCTATTAAAGTTGGAAGTGCGTAAAATATTTAATGGTACGACCGGAGTTTAACCTCCTGCTTGGAGCAATTTTTAAAAATCGCCAACAACGACCTTGCGAAATGTTCAAAAGCAAAGGAGCATATGTTCAATTATAGTGCATAATAAAGATTGCCAGCTTTGGAGCGTTATCGCAACTTGGCAAAGAAGGGGGTTAAACTCCGGTTCAACCTATTTAATTATTAAAATTTAAACGAACATTAAGATTGGCGAACCGGCTGGTCGCCAAAGGCGGCTAGTTTGAAATAAACGAAATCGTATTCATTTGGTTTCCAGAGGAATCATTTTATTCCGATCTCATACGTATATCGTTGTTACCTGTATTAGATAATTTTTTTTAAAAATGTAAAGTGTTGTAGACTATATGTGTTATGAATTTCTTCAAAGCATTTATGATGAAGCACAAGATATTTTAAAATGGATAATTAGAGATATTTGATTTCTAATGGCTTTAATAATTACATTTTATTTTTTAATAAAATTTCTAAAGTTTTTTCTTTGATCCTTATTATGCCATATTGCATTATATTTTTTCGAAATTCAGGGCAGTATGTGACTACAAACAAAACTATAAAGTTTGAAGTAATGTGTCTGAAAATATTTTAAGTGCAAAGAATCTGGACGAATCTAAAGCACCATAAATAACATAATTAACCTTCAGCAACAGTGAATATATCGTCTTGGGCTGACCTTTAGTGAAGGTCATATTTTCAAACCAACCCTAATAATGTTCTATCTGTTCCGACAACTTCATTGTCTTCAGCAAAACTGAAAACGAAGTTGACAGGAAAATCTCCTGTGCAGAATATAAAGAAATTTTTATAGCGACGGTGATCTGATTTCTTCGATATCAAAACCGAAATATATTTTGGAACTACTCACGTGTTTAGTCTGTGGATAGCATATTTTCATTACAGTTTTATTTAAATTTATTAGTAATTAACAGATAGTTTAAAGATTATAGAGGCATTTTTTATCCATGTCTTGGAACAATTTCGATAATTTCAAACAATGTTTTTTTCTTTCATTTACAATTGATTTTTTCATATATAGCCTAAAATCCATAATTTCATTAAAATAATTACATTTTATCACTTAATCATTTCTTTTAATCCTTTTCAAAGAAGGTAAAAATAAGAAAATATACAATTTTATTTACTAAACCAAATTAAATCCAAAAAGTTGTGTTTTAGAAAAATTTAATTTAATAAGTAGAATAAAAACTTACTAATAAATTTTGAAAAGATTTTAAGAAGAGCGTATAATATTAGTAACCAAATATTTTTCATTATTTAAAGATTTCAACAATTATTACAACTTTATTTTGGAATAGGAATGGCCATGTTAATTTTTTTACTGAAGGAAAAATAAAAGCAAGAAAATAATTTTTTTCATTTTAACAAAATAACTTTATATCCAAACAGATATGCACATATGTTTGAAATGAGTTTGCTTTCTGTAGTTTTCATTCAGAGTATTTAGAATAATTAATATAATATTTTAGATTATTTATCGTTACGTAATTAATTTTATTATTATGTATTATTTTCTTTGCAATTAGCTTAAAAGTCTCTGTTTTGCTCAGATTTTCAATTTATATCATAACTGTTTGCAGCTTTCAGATTTTGCCAAACGAGAATGTTTGATTAAAGATACATTTCTGTCATTAAAGAGCTGAAACAAAATAATTATTATTTCATTAGTGCGAATATCCAGTTTGTGCTTTCTTACATTAAAACACCTAATTACGATTCGCATTCCTTGAAATTTGAATGTATAAATGAATTGTTTACATCTCAAGATTATAAATCAGTGGTAAACTGGCGAAGAAAGGAAAAGCAGAAAAAGACAAATTTCCTCCTGATTAAGAAATTAACTTAACAATTAAGCAGGCATTCGCATAAGCGTGGAATGAGCATACTGTACTTTCCGCAGTTTTCATTTAATCTATTTAGTAGATTAGTTCTCTTGCATGACTGAAGTGTTAAGGGACATCAAAGCATTTAAATAGAAGGAGTTATGGAAATTAAGTAAATGATTAAGTTAGGCACGAACTTTATTTCCCCCGCCTGCACCTCACAGGACCATTTATGTAATGAGGAAATGCGAAATCGATTACGGCATTTACGTTCCACGGAAAATAAATTATTCGAGTGCTCAAAGACTCAGTGCATTATGGAATGAAAAATGTAAAAATAAGTTCGAACAACCAATATACTCGGGGAAGGATAATGGTAATGAATATCACTTTTTGATATGCAGAATTATCGATGGGAAGACATAAATGTCTAAATTTTATTTTGTGCAGCAATGCAGGGTTTCCTAAGCAGTGTCGAATTTTATGATCGTTTGGAGTGCTCCATCGCCAAGAGAAGCATAAAATTTCTAAATGATTCAGTTCCTCGTTTAATTTCGAATCATTTGCTACCTGATAATTTCATTATGGAACAAGAGATATTGGTGTAATATATTGAAAGTGGAGTTATGTATCTCAATCAATTTAGTTTTATTGTATTTCTTCATGATCATAGATAAAGTTTCTTTTTTATTAATTTTAATAAACTTTTGTAGAAGACATATTTGAGCATTTGCTTAAAATAACAGCAAATTTATCCTTTTCAATTTGATAACTTGTTGTAAAAAGAAGTGGAGCACTAAATCTATTTTCAAGACTTTTTTCTTCGGTGTTTAGAGATTAAACGCCACTGCATAAGTCCTTACTTTCTAAAAGAGCTTTACAAATGATTCATGTTTTAATAATTATTATAAACAAAGCTTAATTAATTTGGAATATATTTTTCATTGATTAAATTTCCTTTTTAATAGATATTTCACCGACCATATTTATATTGAGCCTTTAATTAGTCATTATGGAAATGTTTTAATATTATTTTTATACATAATTAAAAAAGGGATAATTAATATAATATTACATACATCGTATTTTTATATTCAGGAGATCAATATATTTACCGGCAACTGAATAAAGGTTTAAGTAAACAATGAGAATTTCTAGTAAAATTTACACAGAAGTAGTAACACAAGTAAGAACACAATTAAGTAAGAACCCAAATTTAATTTATTATTATTTATTAACTTAATCTCCATGAGAATCGCAAATTATTTGATAAATATAGGAATCATTGTTTCACATATGAATTCTTTAAAATTATTATCAATGCCAGTCTTCATTTGCTATTTTTTAAGACATAATGATTCAAATTTATTTCAATAATGTTATTAATGAGCATACAACATCGTATTAGTTTAAGTATTTATTTTTAAAAGGAAAGCTTAAATGGAAGCTAAACCTTAAAATTTGTCATTTGTCAACACTCATTTTTGATATATAAAGCCTAGTTCTAGCTTTCCTTATTCTGGCTTCTTAATAATTCCCAAAATCTGATTAGTATTAAAATAGATGCCTCAAATATAAAAAAAGAATAATGGTCTGTTTTGAATGCAAATCATACTCGAATTTTGTACACGAATCTCGCATTAGAGATCGAAAACAGATCTTTAATTATATTCCATTATAAATTAATTCTAAATATACAAGAAGAATTAGTGAGAAGAAATTAAATAATATAAATTAAGAGATTATGAAAAAACAATAAATATAAGTCCATTATTCAAGAAAATGTTTCTTTTCATTTTTGAAACGAAAACAAATAACAGCGAATCAGAATTTACATCCCAAATATATGTGATATGAAAAGTCAATTTAAAAAAAGAACTGTAAAAGATCTTATCTGTAAACATTTCTTTTCCTGCTCCGATTTCAAGCCGTTACCAAATGCCAGCATTACGAACCCCAGAAAGGCCATTTTCAATCAAAAACCAAATCAAAAAATGCAAAGGAAGCAATCCAATACCATTATGTAGCTGCGAAGAAAGAAAAATATGCTTCAGTTCCTGGGTTTTATTTCCGCACAACATTATTCCTGATGTACCCCATGAATGTGAATGTGATACCAGTGATAAAGTAAAACGTTTCCAGTTCCAACCCTAATCAGTCTAAATCCTCCAAAGTTTCAGAGCAGCATTATTATTCCCGTCTCGCGGTAATGTATACGCAAGGGACGTCATAAAACGGGCCAGTAAATTCCTTTTCGAGAAATTTACCTCTAACATAATCTTTGGTGATATCGGATCATCGAAAGTCCCACCCTCTCTCCCCCACCCTTTAACGGAAAGCCACATCCCAAAAGCGAAATGCTTGTTCGGGTAGGGAGGAATTTACCGGCTATCGACCCGGCGATTTGATACTAGAATACGCGAAATAACTAGTTTTCACTCGAATTTTTAGATTTGTTCGAGATTCTTGTGCCTTTCGAAAGCAAAAAAGAAAGTAAGAAAATAAATACTGTACCGATTTTGGTTAGGGATGGATAAAATGTTTTGACAACTCTTTTTCGGTTGGATAAGTTTTTACTACTTTTTGGAGATGACTGGAAGTTGTTGCAATCGATGTTATGATAGGTAATTTAATATTTTGGTTACTTATTTTTAGGGAATATTGCTGAATTTTTTCAAGGAGCTTCTTAGTATATTTGAAGTTTGCTAGTAGTACTTGTATTAGTTTTAAAGTACGTAAACCAGCACAAATGCAGAAGTTCAAATAAGGAATCTGGTATAAAAATTTGTATTTTTAAAAATATATATATTAATATTTAAATATTAAATTTTAAAATTAGTATTAATTTCTATGTTAACAAATTAAGTAGGAAAAACTGCAAGAGGTTTAGCTTTTAAGAAATATCGTTGAAAGGTCAATAGGAAATGGAGTTTAATTTAAATAATAAAAACGAGCATTTCGAAACATCAATAATTATTTTCTAATCTTTGTTGGTACAAAATTGTTTGAAAACTAGTTATTTAATCCAGGGTATAAAATAAATAAAACATTGCAATATATTATTTATATTTAACAGTTTCTTATTTGTAATAGCTCAATTCATAGCTCAAAATATAAAATATTAAATATATATCTATATTTCAATTAGTGCTTCAGATCGATAATAGGGTATAAGATACCCTACATGTTTCCTAACAAAGATTCCCATTGAAATTTTTTGTTTGCATATTTAAACAAATCCTATGTCATTAATTACAAATGTTTGCATAACAAAAATTATTCTTTTTATCGATTGCTTATCATCACATACAGGTCCTTATTCGCATCCTTACTGTGTTCATGCTGCTGTATATCAGTGGGAAATGTAATTGCCGCTGATTTACTGCTGATTCGTCTCAGATTAAAGAAAAGGACTAAGATAAATCATTTAAAAAGATTTAATGACATTTTTTTTAAATGATGAAACAGTAAACAATAGCATAAAACAAAATTCATAAATGTTTCATTGTTATTATTTACCTACATGAAGTATTTATATATATATGCATAATGTTATTTATTAATATATGTATTTTATTACAACTAAATTAGAGATTAAATGATATTTTTATGAGTCAGTCAGAGTTCAAATTCCATAAAAATATTTCTATTATTATTATACATTACATCATACACATATTTCAAACATAATATCCAAGCATTTTAGCTTTTGATATATCAGTATTTTATTTTTCTTCATTTTACGAAGAAGGCTCTCAAATCTGAGAGCTTTTAAGTGATTTATTGCTGTTCTACAGTGTTTGAGTTTGTGCTGTGAGATAAGGTTCCAAATGGGAATATTTTTGTATAAAGTTTCTGGGAGCACAACCATTGCACGTTTCGGTTACTTTCTTTCTTTTAAGAATGCAGCCACTGGAAGTTTCATGTGAAAGTTGAAAGTCTTCTTAGTAAACTATTACTCATAAATTGCTTTCTTGTTACAGTTTTCATTTTGTTATATCATTTCTTCTGTTTTTTTCTATGATTTACTTATAGTATGTTTTAATAATTTTGAACAGATGTAAAAATTATATCAAGGCACAGTATAAAATATTACCTCATAAAAATAATTTTAAGGATCCAAAAAATGAAAACAAAATATTATTTTAATGGAATAATTATTTAAACAGCAAATGGTAACAATGTTTATTCCCTCTACCTAAATGAACACATCTTATAATAAAAATATATTTATTGACTTTAAAAACACGTACTTTAAAAAGTGTTCTAAATTGGGGTGTTTGATTTTCATTTTAATTATTTTATACATTTTAGTCTTCAACTTGTATAAAGTATGCGTTTTTAAAAATAGCTTTAAAAGCATATTATTGAATAAGTGCACTAAAATGGGATAGTTATTTTCGTTTCAATTTGTATAAAGTATGTGTTTTAAAAAATAGCTTTTAAAAACACAAACTGTAAATAAAGTACTAAAAGGGGATAATTTATTTTCCTTTTAATTGTTTTATATTTGTTAGTCTTCAATTTGTAATTTATTATTATAATTATCATGAACTCTAACAATTATTTATTTATAAATTTATATACAAGGGGACTTTATGCATAGAGAATCAAAATGTAATTGAACTCATCAGTTGAATCATAAAATCTGAAAGTAATAAAATAGCGTATTGTCAATTATCAGAAAGTTCTAATTCTCTATTATATTAGATAAAAATTGATAAAAATATTTGTAAATAATATATAATGTTCCATCTCAATATATTATTTATTATTCACTTTTCAAGCACGAAACAAGAAAAGTAAAATCTAAGTTAAAAAACACACACAAGTAAAATGGAAAATAGACATATATTCCATGAGAATAATTTTCTGATGCCCCTTATGTTTTAATATACTAATTTCTATTATTAGAATTTTTTTAATTCTTTTATGCCAGTATTTATATTTATATTATGAACAGAATTTTTCTCGTCTTATGCAAGATAATCTCGTACTGTTCTCAACATTTATTAAATTTTGATATTTAAACAAAATTAAAATATATTAAAATATTTAATTATTCAATTATACTAAATTTCATGCCTCAGCATGGTGTTAGAATAAATGACTCGGATAAAGTCGTCTTTAATTTTAGCACTCCTAAGGTATATTGAACATGTAATGGAAAATTCCTATGATTGTAGTCTTCGCATTAAATTACCTGTTAATGTTAAATTTAAAATTAGAATCAGTCCAGGATCCTCAGGATTAGACACAAGAAAGACAATTCCATTGATTCTTTTTTTTTTTTTTTTTTTTTTTGTTCTTAGTAAACAAACTATGCGAATGTTCAAATTTAAGATCTTATAAATGAATTTGTTGAAATTAAATAGGGCAAAATAAAGACTAATTAACTTCGCTTTATTTTTGCATTAACATTAACGTTTTAAACTAAATTTCACTATTTATGAATATCAGACGAGAAGTTTCTTGTATCTCGAAAGGAATCGAAACAGGATCAAAATTTTAAACAACCTTATTTATGTCTTAAATCCCTTACGGAATCTACTTTTAGATGTAATTACCTCTGCTATTTAAAAATTTATCGATACATGACGCAAGATTTTAAATTTTTTCTACAAAAATTTCTCTAGATTTTTAATGTTCTTCACTCTAGAAGCAATCTTAGAATTTGTCGGAATTCATTGTCTCCCCTCTCGCTCAGCATCGTCAATATCTGCATGTCTATATCTGTATAATAGCTGTATGTCTGTACACATTGCATCACTTCGGGATAGCTTTACGTGACATTGCATTTTCACAATACACTTCATGCAACTGCCAATACATTTCTGTGCAGCAACATATTTTTTTCCTCCAAAATACGAATTACCCTACCTATTACCATTTTTTTCCATTAGTAACTGTTGATACAGATATACGACTGAATTTTTTCAATAACTGAATTTGAAGCGTAAAAGCCATAGCGTTGCATTATACAGATAAATGGCCGAATTTTTTCTACAAAGTTTAAAAAAATACCTGTTCGTCGATGATTTTTTATGAGAAAGTCATTAATTCTTTGATAAACATGTAAGTTAGAATATAAAGTATGATGTATTAATAATAAAAGACTTAATTATTGTATCGTTTATTTATAGAGATTCCTTCTCCATATCTGTTTCTTGAACATCGGAATCAGAGAATAGCTCTGGGTATAATATAAAATCTACTGAGTAGAATTTGTATTACAGAAGATTCAAAGTCCTAAAAATGTTGTCCTGGAAACGAACATTCTTGAAGAATGTGTATTATTAATTTAAAATTATTGCCAGGAACACGTTTTCCATGCCAAAAGCTGAAATAAAAAGTGCAGAAAAATGTAGAAATTTCATGCGTCAGCAATACAATATACAATATCACGAAATGTGTAATATAATATTACGGAAGTTATAAATTCATATACATACACACACATTTATATTATTATAAGAAAATAGGCTTTCTTTATTTGGAAAGTAATTTTGCGACATTCTATTTGACTATATCACCTGATTTTAAAATATTGGCACCATTGAAAGAATTATGTTCCAAACATTCCTCATTTTTTGCATGTAAAATCCTTTCTCATGGATTAGAAATGACTCTATTTCTATTCTTTAAAGAAATATTATTGCATATTATTGTTGAATATACTATTTCTAATTAGTTGCATAAAACAAATCATAACTGTGCTAAAAGGAATGAAATGGAAAAATATACAGTATTTAAGCTACATATTCATACTCTAAAAATTAAGAATAAAGAATTAAAAGATTCGAGTTTTCTGAAATATTAACGAGAATGTTGAATTAATTAATTTAGAATCACGCCATCTGTATTTATTCGTAGAAATTAACTACGAAACTTTAAGAGATGAACTCCTTAATAATTCCTTCTGAAATGAAAGATTCTCATTAGTCCTTAATTCCTTCATTTCTATTCAAAAATCTGCACATACTTAGAATTTTAATACACTTAGCCATTTCATTTCGAAATTAGAAATTTATTGTACTTAAATTAAAGATCATCCAAAGGCTGTTGCAGACATTATTCATGAAGTATCAGTATTCGCCTATTATTATTGATTAGCAAATCCTTTTCCAGCATTCGTCAGAATGACATAATTCCAATAACTCGAATTAATTAACCGCCAAATTGAAGTATTATTTTACTCCATCTACCGGCTTTCTCTGCATAATTCAATACCCAATAAAACCGGCCCTGTTCTGTTTCAGGGTATGAGTGATGACAATAAACCACATCCATCTATTAATAATTGAAATCATTATTCAGAGCTGAATACCAATTATAGCGGGATTTTTATTGCAACACTTCCTCCCCTCCCCTATTTTCAAAGGATTTTAATTCGTCACTTACCTGCATATCAGGACTCGGCGTCAATCAATATTTCATTTCCTAGAAATTCTGGAAAATTACCCTAGGGACATGGAAATCAATAGACGACGAGGAATTACTTTGCGAAAGATCGAATCAGCTGTCGATATTAAATTCAGCCTCCCTAATCAGGTGGGAGGAGAAATTTTCAGAAGCTGTAATTGAAGTTCAATCCTTGTTCAACAACACTGTGAGAAGTTATTGCAGCGTGTGTTTAAGGAGTTAGGCGATTTTCCTTGCCCTGGCAACGACAATCGATTAAAGTGGTTTCGGGAAAATTGATATGCCTGCTGCAGATGCGACCGTATTCTTCGATATTTAAATTTAACACTACATGGATGCATTAAAAGAGATTTTCATTTTCATTTTTTTTCATTATAAATATCTAAATTTCAGAAATAGGAAAACTTAATTTTATAGAAGTAAAGTTTGATATTGGTTTCAAGCAAAAAACAGGTTAATGGAAAATTGAAAAATGCAGTAAGCGTCTCTCATGTTTCGCAAAATGAGTAGATATTACAAGTAAATGCAGAAAACGATTAAGCAAATAATCAATGTTTTCCAGAATGAAATATTTCGATTCCTCAGTGGTTTTTTAAACTTGAAATGAAGAAGTTTTTATCAAAAAGCGAAGAAGTGTTGACGTGTTTTATACAAAGCACTTTTAGTTATAAAGATAACTGAAGTTTTGTTCCCTTTATAAATAAACTTTAAACCAATGATTCGATAGAAATTTCTTTAAAAATAAAATTTCATGCATAATAAAGAAAAGCGGTTACCATCCCTTTCTCTCTCTGCATACAAATTTCAACACTTGAGCAAAGTCTTGAAACTATCACGAATGTTATTTTCAGAGATTCGCATATGAGCGTTTTGTGAAGAAGGTTAATTGTGCATTCTGAATGCGTTTTGATGACCGACAGCAAACAAAATAGACAGAATGCTAAAATTTTAGTAATAATATCACATACTACATATCATTTATCTAAATTGTTGTCTTTTTTAGGTATCGCGGTTACACGGAAGCGAATGCTCAGAAGAAAATAATTTCCAAGGATATGCTTAGAAATTCAATATGGATTTGCATTTTACATGATAAAATTGTGTACTACATTCTATCCGAACAATAATTATTCTGCTCATTTTGAACAAACAATTTCAGTCAGAGTAACAGGCAGATAAATTTCCTGAGTATGGATCATGTTTAAAATTTGTCAGAAGTCTACGAATTTTGTCTAAGAACTCCATTGCTACACAGACGAGTAGAAATGCATACATTAACCCAAACATATGTCTTTCGAACTCAGGGAGCTCAGAAATACACAGATTAATCAAATCTAAAAGTCTATTTTTTATGATTAAATAATTTTTAATGCTTTGTGCAGGTGAAAGTAAAAGTAAAAGATTATCAAATAAAATGACTCTTTTTTTCTTTTGCATCATTTAATTATTTCATAGTATGTTGAAAGTTAAATTTACATTTTTGAGTGTTATTAATATTTAATCAATTCAAATAAAACTGATAGAGCGAGAGAAAACTTATCTTTATAATAAAATAAATATTCCGGAATAAGACACTCAAAAAATTTTCATCTGCCTGTGAAACTAATATTTAATAATAGAAGCCATTGCTTTGCGCAATGAAAAAAATTGGAAATTATTTGAAAACCTTCTGCGTTACTACCTACTTTAGTTGCTTTTTGATAGCTGATTTAAAGAATATGCTATTGAAATACATATATTGTGTAAAATATTTACATTACATAATAAACATAAAAATGATAATATGCGAATACTGAATTTTACTATTAACAATTGGTAAACTTTTTTGGAAATTGAATTTTAGATCATAATGATTCGTAGATGCAAATTTTTGCATTAAACTAAGTAGATCAAAGTTTTGAGAATATTGTGAAAATGATACTTTTCTTTTGAACGGAAAACATCGAAACAAATGTTATTCTTTAATAAAAATGCATAGTTAAGGTAATCAAATGTAAAAAATGATGAATGAAAGGAAATATATTTTATGGCCCATTTAAAAGTGCTATGTAAACCCTTACGTAACACTTTTACCGTTAAAAATTATAGATTATCTGTAGGCGATAATTTAGTATTTGGGGTAAAAAGGAGATCATCAATCATCTTATACTTTGCTATATATTTATGTGGTCTTTAAAACACACATTTATTTAATTTGAAAATTAGTATTTTAAATTTTTTTGTGATAAAAAATTTTAAAAATTTGCGATAATTATCAATCATATTAATATATTTCATATACTGCTTTATTTTCTATTTGATGTTTTAATATATGTACGAAATAATATATTTCTGCAATTTCATTGCACTTTTCATTGGAAGCTTACTTTTAGATGCAAATGAAGAATGAAAGATGCCTGCAGGCATAAAAATTTATTTTTTCCTTGTACCTAATAGATGATGTTGAAATTTTATATATATAATAGTATTTCATAAACATAAGAGTGGATTTATGGAATAATTTGGTTTTTAGAATAATATTTACATTTACGATGTTATTTATTCTAACATTGTTTTATTTATATTACGATAATGAAAATGAGTGATTTGGGGACCTTTGAAATAAATGAATATTCCTTTAACATGAATATGGAAATTTGATGAAAAATATTTAATCATGCTTATGAAAATTGTATTTTTTTAAAAAAAAAATGTGATTGTTTCCTTAAAAATATTGTCAACTATCTGGTGCTAAATTTTTTTCTATTATCTGGTGCTAAAATGTTTTGAACTATTTGGTACTTAAAATGCTAATTAACCTATAAATATAAGAAAGGTAATTAATTGTATTAATAATTTAAACAAGAATTCTGAAATATTTGATGCAATTTACCTATCTAAAAATTTAATATAATTAAGTCTCATAATATTAAGCGGACCAATTTTCTTAAATGGAAATGGGATATAATATAAAAATAAGTTATCAAAACTAATAAAGAATAATAATTAAAATTTTTAATGTAAAAACGACAATTATATTAACAAAAAATTGTAAGTCAAAATACAAAATGATGTCACATTAGAATTTTCTTATGCTTCTTAGCTATTGAAGGATGCTGTGCATTTGAATATTCACACATTACTTCGGGTTATAGCTGTAGAATGAATTATATCATTAGGAGAAATATGCTCTGAGAATCTTTGATAAAAATCAATTATTGATCTCAAAGTTACAAGAATATAAAGCAGAGGAATGGTCACTGATTCTCGTGCCTTTAAATCCTACCTTGTTACCACCATTAATGTTATCAGGTTACCACGGATTGGACGCTTATCTTCCAAATTAAATAAACTCCTTTAAGATAGGTAATAATTTATGCCGCTGATAAGAATATGATTTTATCATTTTATTCTTTTAAAACATGAAATTGGATGTTTATAAAATAATAGATAAAATAACTCTTATAAATATATGCACATATTTCTACCAAAGTACTGAAATACCACGCCTGTTCACCGAGCCAAAATTTGAATTATGCTACGTTTTCATCTTTCTTCATTACAAGAATTATTTAAAACAATCAAATTAAGTATAGAGGGAAGTATTTCTAACCATTCTCTGTTTAATTAACACTTCAGTTTTAAGCATCCTTAATGGTATTATGAAATTAAGAGTGAATTTTTTATTAGCTAATTAAATGAACTCGTTGTTTTCTACAGTAAATTCTTTTCACAGCGGCTTAGTTTGGACATGAACGAAGCTCCCGCTCTTGAAATACGACCTTTGTTTAAAATAAATACTTTTCATTAAAGCGGGAGAATGTATAAATTAATAAATAATCAAGTTTTAGCGAGAAAAGAAATTAAGAGTATTTTCGCATATGAAACTTAATTAGTCAGTGTCAATAGTTTTATTTATTTAGCTAATTTTTTGTTGTTTTCTTTGGCTCCGTTAGAGCTAATATGTTAGTTTTCTAAAAGAGAAAAGTTTTTTTTTCTTTTCAAACATCCAGTAATCCAGATCAGTGCTCACTTAATTTATAATTAAAAACTGCATGATGTTACTCCGGGTAAATTTTTTCCTAGAAACTGAAGTATTTGAATTTGATTTTAAACAAAGTTATGTTTTAGTATTTTTTTTTGAAACTTTGATTTAAATAAGCCGAAATGCTTCCATCATAGGGATTTATATAAAATAACTGTAATAATTTATTATAAAATAATTCAATTATATAAACAATTTATTAACTATCCATAAAAACAAATTATTCTTTTAGAAATTAAATATTAAGATCATCCTGATGCACGACAGTAGGATATTTAAAGATAATACCATTTCACGATTTAGTTTTATTATAACTTCCAATTATATGATCGGATTTTTAATTTAAAATAAATTAATAATAACAGATTTATTAATTTAAATTCTTACTTTTGTTTTCAGAGATTTCTTCATGAAAATGGATGATATGAATATATATAGTATCCAAAATTCATACCCTATATACATACTAGTTAGACACACAGATTAGTCTATGGTAATATATATATATATATATATATATATATATATATATATATATATATATATATATATACACATTTGTGCATGATAAATTAATTCAAGTATACTCAAAAAAGCAAGATTTACAATAATTGTATTTATTGATAAAGCAATCATTCATGAATTCAGTCATAATTCTATCCTTAATAGCATATTTATAAACTTTTATTTAAAAACTGAGGACAGGTTGGTTTTCCACAAATACTGTGTATGCTAAATTTCTGCCATATTCCTTACACAGATATTCGAGATTCAACGAATATTTATCAAATAATTACATATTTTAAAAACATATTATTTTAAAGATCTTAAACCATTTCAGTTTGCTGTGCTGTACAATATCAATTTTTTGGTTGACGTCAATTTTTTAACGACATAAAGGCTCTGTAACTGAGCCGGTCTTTTATCTCATATCCATTGAAACATCGCTGACAACCATCTATAGCTACCTTCTAGAAGAGAGCTTTAACTATGTTTAATCGCAATTAAATATCTTATGCATAATGCATGCATTCAGTCTGTAAATTATTTTCAGGCGTTTAAGATTGATTGAATTAAATATATGCCATTTTTGCAACCTTTTATCTATTCTATTTATTGCTTGTTTCAGTAATCCGAATAGAATAATTTCATATGACATTACACTGCCATCAAAAACGTATTTCATCAGATAATATATCTCGTAAATGCGAGTACTCTTTTATGCCCTGAAGTAAATCGTGCAGACAATAAATATAATATTTCTTTCTTAGGTTTTAAAAATGAAAGAAACTCTTACGACTAAATCTATACTTATATATAAAGCTCAATGTGTGTGTGTGTGTGTTGGCGCTCTACAGAAAAGACCATTTGACCTGCAGCTACCAAATTTGATACGTGTATACCTTGGAGGTCGGGAATGTGCACCTGAGGTCCCTTTTTTTGAAATTTTAATTATTAATTAAAAATTAACTTTCCCACCAAAAAATCCTTTCATTTTCCCCACCGCCAAATCAGTAAGGCTTCCGTTTTTTTTTTTTTTTTTTTTTTTTTTTTTTCCAACAGCAATGAGGTTAGGGCTAAAATTTTTCGGCCGATTATTTCAAACCATTCTGTTTATTTTCTTAATGTTTTATGCATTTAAAATTAAACACTGTTAATGAATCGATCTTTCATATTCATTCTGAAGTACTTTTGAATTAAAATAAAACAGATTAAAGGAAATTAAAAATTTCTAATCTACATAACGTTACCCCAACTGGCGTTGAAAATTCACGCATGCGCTTGGTATTCTGATTGTTTACATTTCAACGGAAGCGGACTCGATTAAAATTATTTTTAGGTTAGTTGTATGCTTTTGTAATTAAGTTGTATTTATGTTAGTTTAAGTTCATCGTTTTTTAAGTAATTTTTTTAACCTGTTTTCGACCGATTATTTTAAACGATTCTGTTTATTTTCTTAGTGTTTGATGCATTTAAAATTAAACATTGTTAATTAATATACCTGCTCAAGATGAATCTGAAAAAATTTTGTTGACAAATTCTTGAAATATTACATAAATTAAGAAAGATATTCTTAGTGCCCATAAGGTTTAAATGCTCAGTGACTCTGTTTTCAGTAATCATATTACAAAAAAAAATGCTTTGTTTCAGTAAAAAATATTATTATATTAATTGCAGATTAATCATTTCCACTTTAATTTAAAGCATAAATTTTATGGAAGCTAACAAAAAATTGGAGGGATACAGATTACGTTATGACTGAAGGTCTTTATAATATTCTGAGTGAATTGAAATTTGAAGTTTTAAAATATTTTAATGAAGAAGCTATTAAAGTAGGAATTACATAAAATAGTTAATTATTAAAATTTTAACGAGCATTAAGATTGGCGAACCGGCTGGTCGCAAAAGGCGGCTAGTATTAAATAAGGCAATGAAAACAGTTTGAATGGCATTGCAATTGGAAATAATTGATAAAATAATGTAAAATTAATTTTTAATTAGATTTGAAATATGAGAAAATTTATCGGGAACTAAATTGTTATTATGATTGATATTTTATCTTTTTTTCAAATTTTGAAGCAATATAAAATCTTTTTTGTGATTTATATTTATAAAACCAAATATAAATTTAAATTTATATTTTATTAATTGAAACTCTATAGTGCTATAGTGTTCCAAAAAAATGTTCCTAGGTGTCCAATTACAATCTGCAAAATATATTTCTGCTAAATTTTATCGCTGTAGAACAAGCGTTTTATTTGTAAAGTGTCAATAGATACAATAAAAGGAAATACATTCTGTTTTATTTTTAAAAGACATAGAGGTTATATTGGGAAGCAATCTTGACAGCTAAAAGCTGGTCACTAAAATAGTGTCCCAAATATTATTTGAATGCACACATATGGCAACAAATAAAAGAAACAAATTACCTAACAGTTACTAATTACCAAACAGATATAACCTAATTCACTATGAATTTGTTATTTCTTTTTAATTATGAAATTTATTAAACGAAACTGATACAAGACCTAATCAAGCATAAGTAAACTGCAACATCAAATTATCTTAATTACTTGCATTACAAGCTTATCAATTTGTTAATTGCCAGTTCATGACATAAAAAGTGTTTGTTAATTATTTGAGTTTTCAATAATTAATTCGTTGAAATTATTGTCCCCTTAGATCATAATTATTTATTTTTCCTACAGACTGTTACTTAAAAAAAATAGAGGATTGTTGGTTCAAAACGTGAAAAGAATATCAATTTTTTGTTTAAATAAGTTAATATTAATTTACATAAATATAGCAAAAGCTTCAGCTATGAAATTTTTTTTTTCGTAATTTAACATGAAATTCTTACAATATTCTGCTCTGTGAAATGTATTTTCAAAAAGATTTAAATTATACAAGTGCTCAGAATCAGAAATATATAATTAATTCTCAAGGTATCTGAATCTAAAACTTTGCATGTATGATTATTAAAATTTTATGAATTTTGTTTATGAAACCTTTGCCAACTTTGAGTATAATTCCAAAAATTATTAAGCACCTGATTCGTAAGAATGAATGTATTATTTTTTCTTTAGTAAATTATGTTACATATTTTTCGTAATACTTTACTTATTTTTTAGTATAATTATATTTCATTATCGCAATATCTCCTTTTGATAATACTTTTGCATAATATCGATTCAAAATATTAAAAGAATATTCTAATATGGTCAATAGATATATTTCTAAGACATAAATTTTGCTTCCTGAGATTTCAAAAATCTGACTTCAAATAACAAAATATAAATGAAAAAGTGCTCATATTCTATTCTAGAGAAAGGGAGAGACTGTATGTTATTCTCGTTTTTCTAGAGTATGTTAAATGAAAAAAGCAGCAATATTTTATGTATGAATAAAAATAAATTCCAAGTCAAAGCAGATCATAAAACATGCAAAATATTCTAGGAATAGAATACAAAAATTGTTTGGAAAAAAATCTGCAATGCAAATTCAGAATTTTATACCCTTTGAAATTCTGTTACCATCAAAATAAGATTTTACAAAATTACGGAGAACATTACATTTACTTTGTTGATATTTTCATTAAAATCATAATTGACACACTTTCATTTACTTTTGTTAATTTCGAGACACATTATTATTGCTTCAGGTACATTTTTTTATATGTTTAGCTTTTCATTTATCATTTCATTTTATGTTTTGAATAAGCAGAAATTTAATTTATTTCTTAACAATACTATTATATATATATATATATATATATATATATATATATATATATATATATATATATATATATATATATATATATATATATATATATATATATATATATATATATATATATATATATATTATAAAGAATTATTATATTTTATATTATAGATAGAAACTTGTGAAAAATATTTTTTATTCCAAAAAAGTCTATAAAATATACTGCATAATCAAATCTTCCTATTTTTTTTATTTCTTTGGTATAAGAAAAAGTATTTTCTGAAGTTTGTGAATATACATAATTAACAATAAAACCAATTCTTTTCGATTTTAATACGCTTTGTGAATTGAATTCGAGATTGAAGGCTTTGTATTAGGAAATAATACTGCATTGACTTGATTTCGATGCATTTAGTATAAAATAAATAGTATTATTTTAAATAATAGTATTTCTCTGATTTCTGAATTCGTTTCCCTTTTATATTCAATTTTACACCTTGAATTCTTTATGTATATGAACAAATTTTAATTTAATATTAAATAATTAATATATTTAAAATTATCATACAGGGAAATGAAAAGTATATAAGTCGAATGGAATAGAAAAGATAATATTTGTTCCATTCTATAAAAACAATTCAAAATTGAAAAATAAAAGCATAAAATATTCAAAAGAGAAGATTTATAATTATTTGCTTATGCAAGCATAGAAATCTTTTTCTTTATTTTAAAATCAATGAAATCAGTGATGATTTATAGTTCCTTACATGCCATTCTTAATTTTATTTATATATTTTTGAAATGTTACAATTATTTTACATCATGCAAGAAAAAAATAATCTTTCTATAATTAAAATTAGATGCATTGCATAAAATAAAAATAGCAATATATATATATATATATATATACAAAAGTATTAGAATCAAGTTAATAGGAAAAACAAAATCAAATAAAAATTAAACCAAAAAAAATTATTAAAAAATTTCATTTTAATAAATAAATTAAACTATGCAAAAAGTTAATAACGAATTTATCATAGCGCATGGCCCGTCGCGCGCTCTACCAAGGGGCACTGTGGATAGCTTTGTGTCAGGAGCATTCACGGAGAAAAAATTACTGACACAATTGTTTTGTTTAAAAAATCTTAAAAATACAAAAAAATATAAAATTTGTGGAAACGGAAAGTGTAGGACATGTCCTTTGGCAGATAAGGAACAGATCAAAAATGAAAACTCAAAATTACAAACATTCTGTAAAAACAAAAATTTGATTTATCTCCTTAATTGTTCAGAATGTAATTTAAAATATATTGGCCAAACTAGCACCGAGCTTAATTTAAGAATTAACAATCACAGATCCGATATAAAAAACTTCATAAAAAATAGGACCACTGACTTCGAACTGGAGCATTTTCAAAACCATAACTTTAACAATATTAATATCTACATTCTAGAAGACAATATTAACGAATTAAACAAAAGATTAGATCTGGAAAACATTTATATTTGCAACCTGAAAACTTTATTTCCTTATGGTCTCAATAGTAAATTAAATGGGGAAGGTTATGCAGATTTAAACAATAATTGCATTTATAACAAATTTAACATTTTTAAAAATTTTCTAAATAAAGATAACTTTTCTAAAAGATTTAAAAGAGGTAAAGGGAAAGGAGGCAATTTTCAAATTATATTTGAGGAATTTCAAAATTACTGTAATCTGGAACACAATAGTGAAAACATTCACAGAATTAGGAAATACATTTTTGGTCTTAGAAATAATAAAATGAAATGGTTTTTAAATAATAAATTCGGGGAATTAGAGTTTAAAAATTCGTACACTAAATGTATTATTCTAGATCTTATTAAATGTAAACTTAACATTGGAAAAAACGATTTACTTTTTAATAATAAAAATAATGTTTACAAAGAATACTGTGTGATTAAATTCTTGGATATTTACTTCGAATATCTAAAATTACCCAAAATTATACATAATAATAATATATTTTTTCCTCTTGCAGATAAAACTAATGTATCAATAGCGTTTAGTTACACTTCAACTTTAAAGAAAAAAATTTGTAATTATAATTACTATAGCAAAAATTTAGATAAAATAAATAAAACAGATTGTTACTGTAACAAGGAAAAATATAAAGATTTTATAGATATTGATAAAGGTCATATTATTACAGGTAATTTAAAAATTATTGAATCCAACTCTTTAAGAGATTTGATGGGAAGAGGAACAAAATTTAGATTAAGAGAAAAAATAAACCATAACAAAATTTTGATTTCTATTGGTAATGATTTGGATGTTTTTATTGCCAAATTATCTAGAAAATACCACTGGCCTGCGGAAGGTTTCGGGGAATGGAAAGTGAGAATTTTAAAGGAAATTAAAATAAAATTGAATACTGATTTTGACAGATCTAAAGAACGTGGGATTTATTTTAGTAAAACATTAAAAAATGAAATAAAAAATTTAAAAGAAAAATTTGTTATTACAGTAATAGATAAATCAGCAAATAATTTCTGTTTAATTTGTAAATATTATTATAAAGAACTTTTAATTAATGAATATAACTCTAATGCAACTTATATGTTAAAGAACACCGGAAAAAAGGAATTAGATAAAAGAATGCTAGCTTTTGCAAAAAAAACCAAAACTAAGACTTGCTCTCTTAACTATCCTTATTTATTCCCAACAGTTAAATTTCATAAAAATCCATTAAAATTCAGATTCGTAACCTGTAGCACTGGTAGTTATAATTACTATACGGGTAAACATTTCTTTAAATACTTAAAAATTATCCTGGACAAAATAAAAAATGAAGACAACTTTATTATTTCTAGTAACAAAGAAGTATTGGATTTTCTTAAAGATAACAACATTAATAAACTTAATACTTTTGATTTCGAAAATTTATACACTAATCTACCTCATGAAAAATTAATAAAGGTCTGCACTTTTATATATGACGAATATTTAAATGAAAATATCATTCCTAAAAATAACTGGCTTGAGTTATGTAATTTTAATATTACTGAAAATTACGTGTTTAATGGTATTAATTTTTATAAACAAGTCAAGGGCATTCCAATGGGGACAGCTTTCTCAAGTGCTTTAGCTAATATTTTCCTGCATTACTATGAGAAAAAAATAATTAAATATAATTTAATAAACGGGTGGAGATATATTGATGACCTACTTTTGATTAACTTCGACAATACTAATATTATTACTAATTGCTATCCAAAAGATTTAATTCTAAAAGATACAAATATAAATCAACTTGAGGCTACCTTTCTGGATTTAAAAATCGAAATTGCTAATGATAAAACAATAGTTGGTATATACGATAAAAGGGATGATTTCAACTTTAAAATAACAAAACTATGTAACTACCATTCCAATCTAAACTCTAAAATTTTCAAAAATCTAATTTTCTCACAAGTTAACAGGATCAAAAGGGTTTGCAATAATAAAAATTCTTATATTGAAGCATCAAATATCCTCCTTAAAAATTTAATTAAAAATGATTTTCCTAGAAATTACTGTAATGTCAATTTTTTAATTAAACAAGGTATGGTTTGGGATTAATCTTTTGGCTTAAATAAAAATAGAAATTTACTTGCATATTGGATCACTCAATAGATGGCGCTGGGTGCCTACCTCTGTTTACATAATTTAACCGTTAACTTTCAAAAACAGGAAATCACAATCGATTGTTTAAAGTTTCATTCACTGTTGGAAGGTATGTTCTGGCCTTTTTGTTTTTAATTTTAATTTTAATGCTGTTTTTGTTTTTATTGTTATTGTTTTCATTGTATTTTTACTTTGTGGTTTTTTTCTAATTTGTTATTTTGTATTTCCTTTCTGTTAAAATGGTATATCTCTTGAGCATAATTTCGGGGGATTTTCGGGTCACGAGGAATCATTATTAGACTTAATGTCTGTATGTCCTCACAGAAAAAATCCCTTTATTTGAATCCCTGCCTGAGGGTGACCCTTGAAAAAGTCTTCAGGCCGGATTCTTTTTTAATATTTTTTAATAATTTTTTTTGGTTTAATTTTTATTTGATTTTGTTTTTCCTATTAACTTGATTCTAATACTTTTGTATAAATTCATCTGTGTTTTAGAAGTAGCTGCAATTGCGCTCTCTAAATACTATGAAGTTCCTTTTTGGTTTTAGTTTAAATAGATAATAAATTTTAGTTGCGATTTCGAAACTGTTTTGTTTCGTTTTCATTTTAGTTTCGTTTTCAAACTTTTTCTTACTTTAGATTGGTTATATATATATATATATATATATATATATATATATATATATATATATATATATATATATATATATATATATATATATATATATAGGGTACTGCATAAATTCGTGCAAACTTCAAAAAATCATAATAAAAAAAGTAATGCTCGACACACGATGGTTTGATGCTGCCCAGATACGACTGCATGCAATAAAAAGTGGGCTTCATCTGTCCACATGATGTTTAGTTACTATTGTGGGTCATGTTCCATTTGTGCAAGCACCCATGTTGCAAAGGCTTTTCTTTTCTTGCAATCTGCTGGCAACAACTGATGAAATGCCTCTATTTTGTACGGATGCAGTTTCAAGATTTCGTGCAGAATGCATCGAATCGACCTTTCCGGTATTCCTGTTATTTTACCTGCTCCACGTACACTGGAACTCCCCTTTGAAGTCTCGGCTGCCACATTTCTCATGACCCTTTGGATACAGTGACGCGGTCAGCAATATCGGATGGTCTGCCACTTCGTGGACGATCCTCTAACCTTCCCGTTTCCTCAAAACGGCGAACTAAATTCAATATCCTATTCAATGAAATTGAGTTGAATGTGAGCGCCATCTATCGGTCATTTTTAAATACATTTTTTAATGGAAATAACAAAATCCAAAGGCTCTCTGAACATATTCCCGCAAACAGCAATTTCTTTCGAGCATTATTTTTTTAATGATTTTTTGAAGTTTGCACGAATTTATGTCGCACCCGGTATTAATATATATATATATATATATATATATATATATATATATATATATATATATATATATATAGGGTGGTCAAAAAAAACTGAGATTGTGATGATTCTAAACAACACAGGGTTCACGGTTACGGTTACAGTGAGAGAATTTTGAAATTTTCGAATGGCAACACCCACGTTTTCCTTACGCAAATTGATCAGCGTATTGAAAAAACACAAATGACGTTTTAACGATTAGCGTGTGACGAAAATTGCCGCCGTAAAGCATATGCAAAGAAGAGCATTATAAAGGGCTAATGACAACACAGAGAGGAAAGAGAAAAAAAGTTTTTATTGGAATTGAAAGTTATAATTACAGGTTTTCAACGTGTTCATCTTCGCAAGTGACAACGCATTGCATTCGGGAGATTGTGGACAACAATGCCGAACGTAACATGAAAGGAGGAATCTGCATAACTTCACGTGTTATCACATCTTGCAATTCTGACACAGTTGGAGAATTCCGTCATTCCTGAATTGCAGCAACGAAATGTCATTAGGGACATTGTATGGATGCAAGATGGGGTTCCTCCACACGTCACCCAATGTGTTCGACCAGTGCTGCCACAACACTTTGCTGATAGAGTCATGTCTAGTAACTTTGCAGTTTCGTGGCCACCGCGATCCCCCGACTCATTCCTATAGATTTCTGGTTCTGGGGTTATATGAAGTCTAAGGTGTACACGCCTGGTCCACGACATGTGTCAGAATTGCAAGATGCGATAACACGTGAAGTTATGCAGATTCCTCCTTTCATGTTACGTTCGTCATTGTTGTCCACAATCTCCCGAATGCAATGCGTTGTCGCCTGCGAAGATGAACACGTTGAAAACCTGTAATTATAACTTTCCATTCCAATAAAAACTTTTTTTCTCTTTCCTCTCTGTGTTGTCATTACTCCTTTATAATGCTCTTCTTTGCATATGCTTTACGGCGGCAATTTTCGTCACACGCTAATCGTTCCAACGCCATTTGTGTTTTTTCAAAATGCTGATCAATTTGCACAAGGAAAAAGTGGGTGTTGCCATTCGAAAATTTCAAAATTCTCTCACTGTTACCGTAACCGTGAACCCTGTGTTATTTAGAATCATCACAATCTCCAGCGCATACCTTCAAACAACCATGTCTGAAATTTTGGTTCGATTGGTTGAGCGGATAGGCCGCTAGGGTTTCATATATAGGGGAAGTTTTCTTTTGACCACCCTGTATATATATAAAGTCCTATATATATATATATATATATATATATACATATATATATATATATATATATATATATATATATATATATATATATATATATATATATATATATATATATATATATATATATATATATATATATATATATATATATATATATATATATATATATATATAATTTTAAAGGCGTATAATATCTGCTCAGATTAAGTGATCTTTTAACATCGCCTTTAAAGAAACTCATGGAACATTTTATAGGATTTTAAAAGTTATTTTCTAAGTTTTTCTAAAACAAACAAAATTGTTTCAAAGTAAAGAGTCTGAAAGAACTTGCCATAAAGTAAACTGATTAAGTAAGTGCACTTAAGAGCGAAGAGTATGGAAGTTGCTAATACATGCAGAAAAACCAAATATTTCGAATAAAATACAGCATTGCAGTTTTGCCTTTAGCACCAAAACTGAACTTTTTAAGATTATAGGTTAGAAAAAAAATCGACTATTTTAGTAGAGATGCATTAAACTTAAGGGACATTAAAAGCTATCCATTTTAGGTATCAGACTTTTTAAAAAATTAACTCTCAAGAACTCTTTAAACATAAAAAGGAAATTTTATTTTTTCTCTTATTAAAATTTAAGTGATACTCCGAGTGTTTTAACGCTGGATTTTGACAAAATATTTATGTTTAATGCTATTTTTTTTTATCTATTAGCGACTACAAATACTTCTAATTATTTATATATACATTTAAAAAAAGTTAGGCTAAATGATTAAATAAAAATGTTTTTAAATTCCTTTTTTTATCTAGACATAAGCACTTTTCCTCGATTAAATATTTGATTTACATAAAAAATTCTATTTCACATCAAATATTAATTTAACTGCAAAACACCCTCCTTCTCTACTTTTCTACAAAGAAATTTTAAAAAGACAGTGATTTTGATCATACTGCTTTAAATAAAGTATTTTCTAGAAAGTTTAATTGGTTAAGGGTATTTTGAAAAATGCTAAAAAAGTCCATTATTCCCTTAGCCCTATATATATATATATATATATATATATATATATATATTTATTACTATCAATAGTAAGTATATATATATATATATATATATATATATATATATATATATATATATATATATATATACTTACTATTGATAGTAATAAATATTATAATTAGAATACTGAGTTTATTTTAGTAAACGTTAAGTTTAATTATGTTAACGCTTCCTTTTTGAAGTAATTTGAGAATTTTTTGGGAAGAACAATGCAATTTGAGAACATGATCAGATGAACGGTATAACATCTGTGGCGGTTACAATCTCTCCAAAAATTATGCACCACGCAAAATGAATATTCTTGCGAGGCATAATTATTTACTTTATCAAACTTCATTCCTAATACAAAAATACTTTGTTCCTTTATATTTAATAAAACAAATTTCTTTTCGTAAGAATACGATAACTGTTAGTCCAGTTTTGAGTTTATATTTAAGAGTTCCAAATCATCATGAATAGTGGAATTCGATACATTTAATGTCTCAGCGATCAGTTGTTATTCTCCAGTTTACATCAATTGTTGTGTTTATTCACTCTTCATCAGATGTGACTGACCTTTCAGAACGTGATGCATCTCGAACATAAAAATTACCGGATAGAAAATTTTGCAAACCACCTTTGGCACTGGTGTTCAGTCAATGCATATTTTCCATACACGTCCAATAATTTTTTTTTATTGCTTGAAGAGCATTTTTACCTTTTGGATAAGTAAAATGGGGGGAGGGGCGCACCCCGTAATAGAGGATTAGAAACTTCTAGCATGGTGAGTTCATAAAAAGGTGGGGGTCTGGCTCCTCCCATCGATGACGGGACGTACTTCCCAAGAGAAGGATTATATCTTGGCTGGTTATGGTCCTTAAGACTCAACCACATTCCCGCCAGTGTTGCTGTTGTGGCGGACCGGTCATTCGGGATTTTACATGTGTCTTCCGGTGGGTCGGAATAGCCAGTTTAAGGTACCTTTCGGATAGTAAAAAAGTAAAGTGAGCCAAAAATGCTGTTTTTCACTTTTCATATTTGAAAAGGCACCAACCAAAAACTACTGCGAAGAGTCAATCAAACTTTTTCACAAACAAGCCAATATCAGTTGTTTAAATACACAATAGTATTTCGACTAAAATTGGAAGTTGCCTATGAAAAAATACAATTAAGTCCTCTGTTGGGAAAAAACGCGATAAACGCGATTACTCTTTGAACAACCTAATATAACTATTATTATTTTAATTCTTTATATAAATATCGATGGGCCTAAATCTCGTTTTTGCAGCAGTCAAATAATCTTATTTTTTTAAAAAAATAAGATTTTTTTGTTGTATTACACACGAAACGGTGGTGGGAAGTAAGTGTAAATAACATCTCATCTTTCTATGGCATTTTAAGGTATAATCCGCACAGGCGATTATACCTTAGGATTTACGATTCAGGATTTCAGCTATAAGCATTCGTATTCCATTTATATATCTCCAAATAGCTTTTTATAGATTATCTGGATGTATAGAAAACTATTTCATCTGGATTACTTTATTCATTTAAGGATTATCTGGATGTGTAGAAAACTATTTCAAAATAAAAACAAACTAAAAATAATATCACCATTTTATTTGCTACCAGTCGATTTACCGGGGGTTACAAGGAATTAAAGCTGTTCAGGTTTAATATTTTTAACGTTAAAATTACTTTTGTATAACGTACTGTAATATATAAAGATCTTTTCAATACATATTTAGGGAAAAAAATGGAGGAAATAAGAAAAAAATATTATTAGAGCAGTGTAAAATCTTTACATGCCCAGCGAAGGAATTATTTTTCTTTAAAAATTATCAATGCTGAATTATGTAGAAAATTAAAATGATTTTTTAAAAAAATTCTTCAAAAATGAAACTGGCATGTTTGGAGAAGTAAAAATTTTAATTTTGAGATGGAGTGAATTATTTTCGCAATAGTATGGGGATGAAAGGAGAAATCTTAGTTAATTTCTCATTATCTGAAACTGCTACTGCTATTGAAGTGACTCAACTACTATTGAAGTGACTCAATTGCTTAAGCGGAGTTGTGTAACACACATATACACACATCCACACTGGCTTTTATTTATATTAATATACGTTTACCCACTTCTTCCTTCTCTCATTTAAATCAAGTTATAACACAGTGTGTCACAATATACTTGGAGATCAAAACTATGTACAATGTTATTAATGAAAAGGCAGATTAGATCCTAAAGGATAAGTCCAATCTCAATAGTTTATTGGAAAGCATTTGTTAAATAAAATATAAGTATAAAGCTTCAAAATTAAAAGGACAACTAACAATCTCTCCATCGTCAATTTCGATATTTAATTGTTTATATGAAAATGAAATTGTGAAGAAATAATTTTATTGTTAGCTTTCACAACATAAGGTAATAAAAAATGCCAAACCATTGAAGTTTAAAATTCATGATTCTCACAAATGATTAATGTAATTTGCATCGCATATTACTATTAAAAGGCTTTTGTATGTAAGGAAAAATCATAAAGACATTTTCAGTTTCCATTTCTTAAAAATACAAATTAATTGCCAAATAACGCTTAGCTTCAATTGAAATTAGAGGGACACATATTACACTCTATTTCTTTCTGTCATACGGGAAGGCAAGATTTGGCGGAAATCGATTATTTTAATTACCAGTACCATGCCTGTTTCTTCGGTATTCTTTTAAGTAACGATTGCAGCTTCTACAGTGAACTTTCAGTAAAGTCAGCAATTTTCTGTCCCAATAATTTGGAGTATCTTAGATGTTACATTGTAATTGCGCTTCTTTTAAAGCATTCTAGTGAGGTTGTCATAGATTAGAGTTGGAAGATAAAAGGAAACGGCTCCTCCGAAAATTGGAGCTTTCAATCTTGTAAGATCGTGTGTGTTCCTTTGATGAGGTTTTAGTTTAACTTACAAATACGGTGAAATCGAAGGAAAAATAGATGATGTATTATTCGATTAAAATGATTTGTCAGCAGAATTTATTATTTAAATTCAGATGAATTTTAGAATTTCCACTATTTGAAAATGGGAAAGAAAGAGATAAATAAGATTTTAAAAAATCATTAAATAAAGCCTTCTAGTTTTAAAACTTTTATTTTGTTGATGATCATCGTGTGAGTTCTTTTATTTCGAAAATTATTCGCTTAAAAATTTATTAGTTTATGACGGGAAGATTATTTAACAGCAAGGATAAATCAGGTCTCCATAATTTTTAATTAGAAATAAAGCAAAGTTCCCAATAAATGTTTGAACATCATAGCATTAGTAAACTGCGTTTAGGTTTGATTTTTTTTTTCGATCATATTTCTGTAAATGGTTTAAATACGGAATAATAAAAATAAGTGTTGTAATATGAAATTTAATGACTATAGTCGGGTTATTTTATTAATGAATACAATAAAATAATATTTATAATGAATCCTTTTATTGTATTGACAATTATAAAGAGAAAATGTGAATAGTGATTAGAAAAAATTCTCAATATTTAATTGGACAACTTTTAGCATCAATTCGTCTTTGTGAACCATTCTATGATGTTCACCAATACCTTCAGGTCCCCAGCTATTGTATTGTGATACCATGAATGAATTATTGATTCAATTCATTTGATTTTATTGCTGGGTTTCTTTTGTGTATCTGTAATCTGCTCCATAGAATTTAGATTGGATTAAGATCTGAACTATTTCTAGACCATTTTAGTTGTGATATAAAATTATTTTACAACCGTTTTGCGTTCTTGAACAATTTGGCATAAAGATAAATCCTGTTAAAATATGAATTTTTTATTACCTGGGAATTGATTACGTGTAGAAGGCAATATAATAAGAGCGAGAGCTTCATTTATGTATTTTCGAATTTTTATATTCTCACTAAGCTCATAAACTTTGCCCACAACTTTTGCTGAAAAACCCTAATTGAGTGTTTAGTTGTAAGTTCATTGCAATCAGGATGAAAATCTTCTCTTGTTCTTCTACTTATTTACTTTATGTTATCATTATCTAATAGTAAAATCTTCACATAATTATAACACCACATAAATCTTCACATAATTATAACATCACATAAATCTTCACATCACCATTTCACATAATCATAACATCACATAATCGTCACATCACCATTTTACATAATCATAACATTACATAAATCGTCTAATCACCCAAAATCACATTTTCCCATTATCATGTTACATATTTAACGAGACTTTACGCAGTTTAATTTTGTATACTTTTGTTCCAGGTTTAAACATTGGCTTCTTTTTCGTAGGTTCCTTTTATTTTGACCAGATTCGTGCAATCGGTGCCGAATGATCCGAGCAAATCAACTTCAGATTGCAATAAGATATTTCAATTTGTTTCACCTGGTGTGACTTTTTTGTTCTATCACATAGACATAGAAATTTAATTATGCTATCATCATGTGGTGCTCTGCATTTTTTCTTTCCTTCATCAGTTTTGTTTTCTAACGGTTATATTTCTTTATACTTGTTTAAAAGTTTTGAAATGCCTCCTTTAGTTAGGTTTCCACACATTTTCTTCTTAAACCCATTATAACTTTTTAGCTTTATGCAAAATAAAAATTATGTATCGTTTTTTTCAGGTCACCAATTAACTTTAAATGATATTTATTTATTTCTTTTTTACATTTTGATAACTCAAAAATGTATTAATACAAAAAAAGATTGATTAATTCGATAGCAATCATAAGAAGTGATGAAAATGCAAGTAGTATATAAATGCCTGTTCTGGCGCAGCTTAAGAGCCATCAATAATTTTTAAAATAACATCAAAATTTAGAGCAAAAATAGTGTAAAAAGGGCATAATTGGCGCACCTTAAAAATCCATCAATAATTTTAAAATAACCTCAAAATTTAGAGCAAAAATAGTGTAAAAAGGTCATAATTAGCACACCAAATAACATCAATAATTTAAAGTATCAAGTCAAAATTTAGAGCAAAAATAGTGTAAAAAGGTCATAATTAGCACACCAAATAACATCAATAATTTAAAGTATCAAGTCAAAATTTAGAGCAAAAATAGTATATAAATGCCTGTTCTGGCGCAGCTTAAGAGCCATCAATAATTTTAAAAATAACCTCAAAATTTAGAGCAAAAATAGTGCAAAAAGGTCATAATTAGCACACCTTAAAAATCCATCAAATAACATCAAAATTTAGAGCAAAAATAGTGTAAAAAGGGCATAATTAGCACACCTTAAGAGCCATCAATAATTTTAAAAATAACCTCAAAATTTAGAGCAAAAATAGTGCAAAAAGGTCATAATTAGCACACCTTAAAAATCCATCAAATAACATCAAAATTTAGAGCAAAAATAGTGTAAAAAGGGCATAATTAGCACACCTTAAGAGCCATCAATAATTTAAAATAACATCAAAATTTAGAGCAAAAATAGTGTAAAAAGGCCATAATTAGCGCACCTTAAGAGCCATCAATAATTTAAAGTATCAAGTCAAAATTTAGAGCAAAAATAGTGCAAAAAGGGCATAATTAGCACACCAAAATAACATCAATAATTTAAAATATCGCCAAAACTTGGAAAAAGTTAACAAATTAACCGAAAGGCTATCGTCTTAAAATCAATATAAATTCATGCGTTGTTCACATTATTATACACATAAAAAGAAATAAAAATATAAGAATAAAAATATAAAAAAAGAAAAAATTATTCATAAATACTGCACGCACCCCATTGAAAAAAATCTTTATGTTCTGTTAAAGGTTCGCCGTTTAATTTTATACATTGAAATCTAAAACCATATCGATCTACTTCTGTTATTTTAACAATAAAAGGTTCACCATATTTACAAATAGGTGTTACAGTTATTACAGGATGAATTCTAAAAGTTTCTGTAAAAATAACGTTTATTCGATCACTAGTACAACTACCTGTTGATATCTTTGTTTGCTTACCACCCATTTATAAAGATTAAAAAAAAAAAGAATTATTATTTATTCAAACACGTTCTTGCTATATACCATAATTTCATCCTTCTATAAAGTTTATTAAATTCTTCATCTGAAAGTTTCAGATTTCTCATAACTCTACAATCTGTTATTTTTTCAACATGTTTCATTATAAATTCAGAGGTTAAATTTTTCTGATATGAATAAATTTTATTCCAATTAACAGTTGTTTCTAGTTTTTCGATTATATTCATACTCATTTCATCTTGATACTGAGAAACTAAATCCATATCTAGTTTTCCAACATTTTCAAAAATAAATTTATCACTTAAAGTTTGATATTGTGAAATTGCAGGCCAGTGTACTTTATGATCATGCATTAAAATAAATTTTTCTGTTAATTTTTGAAATTTCGATATGATATCCCATTCAACTAAATGTTCATTTTCACTTATAAATTTTTCTGATAATTTTTGATAAGCTGATATATTTTTCCAATCAACTTTATCTTTGAACTCTAAAATGAAATTTTCTGATAATGTTTGATATCTAGAAATTAAATCCCATTTCACTTCATCTTTTAATTTTCTAATCAAACTTTCAGGCATACCACGTTCTTTTGAAACTTCATCCCAATTGACTTTTTCACTCATTTATTATAGGATGAAATTCTCTAATTAAATCTTCACTTAATTTTAGTTTTCGGGATATATAATACCAATCTACTTTATCTTGAAATTCTCTTATAAAATCTTCACTTATTTTTTGGTGACATGATATACAGTCCCAATCTACTAAATCTTTAAATTCTCTTATAAAGCTTCACTTAATTTTCAAATCTAGATTTTTTGACTTTTCTGCTAATATTGGTTTTTTATAGTCTTTAAAATAGGTAGATGAACTCATTTATTTAAGACGATAGTCTTTCCGACTATAAAATTTTATAAATCAATTTCAGCTAATTTCTCAATATAAAGATAAGATTTCAATAACATATTAGACGTATCTTGATTATTATTAAATAATAGACGTATTATCAATTGAGAGTCAATTTTACCGTATGTTATAAAAATAATAGGATTTAATTTACCAATTTTGTCACCATATATGATATCAGTTGATTCATCATTTTCAATACTGATTGATATGTAAGGATTAAAATTAAATCTCTTTAAACAAAAGGTAATTTTTACCAGCATATCTTTCGTAAATCTCAGATCAGGAGTTAATAATGATGAAGTGAATTTATCAAAAACAATTGTAAAACTTTCGGGATAAGTATGATATTTATATTCTTGAGTTGCTAAGAATGTTTCAATTTTATTTAAGTTAGGAACATATAATCCATCATGGTCTCTAGTTAACATATTGTCAGTTTTTTTATCATTTATTTTTGTTTTTTTATCAACGTATTGTTTAGTAACTGCATCATTTTTATCTTGAGGATTAGAAAGATTTTTTAAAGAAATACCTTTCAAATCATAAAATTCTTCAGGTGGAACAGTATTCTTTTGACTTAAAGTTAAAGCATTTTTTTCGAAATATTGCTTATTGACAACATTCAAGTTTTTTATAGGATCTTTCACATTTCCGATAATTTTACCTTTAGCATCAAAATCACCATGTTCTGAATGAATTAAACTTCTTTTTTGCAATTCTACAATATCTTCTTTTAGTGATATTTGATTCAAATCAACATAAGATTTAGTAGCTGCATCACTTATATCTACAGGTTCATCTACATTTTTTAATTTTTTCTTTTCCATATCATAATCACCATTATCTGTTAATTTAAATCCAATTCCTGGAGGTCCTATACGTCCTTCTGTCATTTCATCATCAAAAAGTGGATAATAAGCAGCCATTTATTATAGGATGAAAAGCGACTATCACTCTGAATGATCTTTTATACTAAACGTAAATTTATTCTCATACATATTTAAGTAACATTTATTCCTTTCCTTCAAAATAAAATAAAATATATAATCTTTTTGGGTATTATTTTCTAATTTCCAATGAAATATTAATTCTCTGGAAGATACAGAAGTAAGATTCTTATGAGCAGATAAATCTATACAGAGAAATGGATATAATTCTCCAAAATCTTTATATCCAATCATGCAACCTGTTTCTGTATTATTAGCATTATATCCTTCTTTTAAAAGAGCTGTATATGCATTATTATAATTTTTATCCGAAAAATTTACTTTATAATGATATTCAGGATAATCTTGTCCATTTACAGTAACCCAATATTCAACTATCCCTAAATTATCAAATATTAGATTATTTTTAGTATAATCTCCATTTCTATCATTATATTGGGGAATTGCATAAAATGCTGAGACTTCATCCCATTCAGTTGAAAGTTTATATGATCCATATTTTACTTTTAAGTTTATACCAGATTTTTCTATTCTATAATGATCCCAATATATATCTATATATGAATTTAAAACTTTCAATTCTGTAAATTTCAAATTTGCGGCATTTCTAAACTTTACATAAGGTAAAAATAATGATATTTTCTCAACTTTTACTTTAAAATCAGGGTTTGCATCATCTGTAATAATCATATCCTTACTAGTATTTCTCGTAAATTCCATTCTAACATGAAATCCAGTCAATACTTTTCTGTATTCATTAAAGAAATCGAATATATATTTCAAAGGAATCCATATATTAACGGTTTTACTATTTTTTGTGAAATAATACCTTTTATCAAAGCCTTTGTTATAATTCTCATTTATTTTTAACTTATTAAAAAATTCAGTTATTTTAGTTGTATCTGTTAAAGTTCCATCATATTTTAATATATTTATATCCTTCGTATCTGCTGTATCTGAGTAAAAAAACATATTTTGAGCTTCAGATTTTGAATAATCACTTGTAAAATGAATATGTCTTAAAACTTGATCTAGAATTGAACAATTTTCATTAATCGATTCGAGTGTAGTTGAGCCAATTTGCAGTTTTTTACCCTTAAAAAAACCTCCTCCATTCTCAAAAGTTGCTTTTCTATTTCCAATATTTAAATCATTTTTATCAGTAATTTTCATTTCCAGATGAATATAGGCTCCTGAATAAAATATATTATCATTTTCACCTCTAATACTAAACTTATACGTTGCATTTTCATCATAAGCATAACTTGGATTTTCACATTCTTTTTCCTGATATTCAAATTGTTCGAGATCATTATTTTGAAAATAATGAGTATCTGTCAAATCATAAATCTTTTCCATTTATTAAGGATGAAAAGTGTAAAGGTGAAATCCTTCGGTTAAAAATCTCACTTGGAATACTTTTTAAAGCCTCCTCCAATTTTATTCTTCGATAAAATTTCTTCTACTTTATCATGAAAAATTTTCTTTGTTTTATCTTCTAATACTGGTTTCACTCCTTTAATAGCTGCTAGAAACAAATCTTTAAAAAATCCTTTTCCTTGAATTTTTTTAGCTGAAAAGCTATCTCTTTTACTTCTACGATATAATCTATGTTTATTCATTTATTATAGGATGAAAAGACTATCATCTTTAAGGATGAAAATCCTTCGTCTTTAAGGATGAAAATCCTTCGTCTTTAAGGATGAAAATCCTTCGTCTTTTAGGGTGATAACCTTTCATGCATCAAATTGTAAATTTTCTTTAAATAATTTCCCTCTTCTTCATCATATACAGCTACAAAATTATATTCAACTCTTCCTTTATTCAAATCTATTAGTTCATTATTTTGATTAGTAATTCTCATTCTTATTCTATATATATTCTTCTTTTCCACAGCTGAAAATATCCAATTATTAAAATCTTTAGTTATATTACCACCATGAGGAATTTTACTAACGAATGAATGAATAACATCTGAATCACAATTATTAATTAATGAACCTTTTACGATGTCACAATGAATATAAATATTATCGATTCCATGTGTAATATCTGCAATATATTCACCAAATTGATTTTCCTGATCTAATATTTTAGATTTAAAACCTAATAATTGATGAAGATTTCCTTCTGTTAAATCCATTTTAAAATTTTTCTTCAAATTAACAGAAATTAATTCTCTTTCTTCAATAATACCAAATTTAATGGGTGAATCTATTCCGAATAGTTCAATCATATAACGATTTAAACTTTTAACAGTATAACTACCATTTGGAATTTTAATGATCCTTTCATTGTTTCCTTCAATCAATTTAAACTTATTATTATTAAATTTTTCACTTATGTTATGCCAAGTCTTTTTAATAGAAAACGACTCTAAAGCTAACTTTTTAATCTTCAAAGGAGGCGAATATTCAACTGTAAAGTCTTCAGATTTTTCATAATTATCTGATGTCAATTTTAAACGACTCATTTATTATAGTCGAAAGTCGACTAATTTCTCATTATAAGCACTTGGTTCTTGAGTAAATGAATATAAAACTTCAACAGGTGATTTTCCTTTATTTCTTTCAGTTATGTATTTCATGCAAAATAAACCACATTTTACAGAAGTAGGTTGTTGTAAAAAACTAGAATTATATCTGATTTCTTTCTTAGATGTTTTAAGATAATTTACAATATTTTTAGGAATATCACCTTCTTTGAATTTGATCCCTTCATATTCATATTCACCAAAAGAATCAAAATATTCAACAAATTTATATTTAGGATCATTATAATAACAGACCCAATGAGTTCCAGATCCAGTTGAAATATCAAAATTAATTATCCCATTTTCAAATTTTCTCATTATTTTGGGTAATGTATCTATTGTAAAAACTCCTCGAAATCCTTTCTCTTTTATCATATTTTCATTAATCATTGCATCGGATATTCCCTTGGTAGATATACTCCCTTTCCATTCTTTGGTTTTCGATTTTTTTTTTTAGGGTGCCAACCCTTCAGTCTAGGATTACCAGAGCCTGTTACTTTATCTAATACTTTTTTAGTGCCCCAAGCTCCTAATCCTGTTGCTGCACCAGTTAAAAGAGGAATAAGAAATTGTAAAAATCCCCCATTTTTATTCAATTGAGCTTTACTGATTGTAATTCTTTTACCTTCATTAATTCGATTAATATTTGTTTTTGTTAAATACAATTCATAATTCGGTGATTTAGATTTATCGATTTGTAAGGTAATTTCCTCATTTTTTCTATAAGCCGATTTTAATTTATCTTTCTGCCCATCACTTAAAAAGACTTTCTTTTTAATATAACTCATTTATTATAAGAGAAATTTATGATAATATCGTATTACTTGATCATTAGTCATAAATCCTTCTTTATGTAATCTATCTATTAATATAACAACTTGATTATATATTTTTGCAGGAATATCACTTTTAAATTGACAAATTTTATCTGTTAATTTATCTAAAAGCATCTTTTTATCTTCTAAACCTTCTCCAATATAATCTTTACCTAAGTTTATAAGACTCAGTGCTTTTATGTATTTTTTCATATTATTCATCTTTTTATCTGCATCTTGTATTTGATCTGTTTTCCCATGTTTAGACGCATTTCCTTTTGCTCGTTTATATTCATCTCGTCTATCTTTTGCTTTTTTTATTATTGTATTCAGTTCATCTGCACTTTTATTTACTAATTCTGACGGTAATTCAAAACCTTCATTTTTAATAAAAGATGTATCTAAATCTTTATTAAAATGCATCTTAAATATATCGTCAGCTCTCTCAAACATATTTGTAATATCTGACGAATAATCAGGCTCAATTTCTAAAGGAATTTTGGATGATTCATGCTGTGGAATGATTGAAAAATCACTTACAACATTTTGTATAGCTCGTATTTGCTCTTTCGTATTTATTTCTTGTTTCTGAAATTCTTCTAAAATAGGCTTATATTTTTTCTTTAAAGATTTTTGTATTCCAATTTCTTCTTCTAATTTTTCTTCATTTATTCTTCTTTTTTCTTCATCTAATTTATTTATATGTAATAAATCTCTTATTTCTGAACTTTTCTTTAAAGGGGTAATCTTTTTATTCGTTCTATTTAAAGGTTTAGATACCTTTAAGGTGATAACCTGTCGGTTTAAAGCTTCTTCATTTATTCTTCTTTTTTCTTCTTCTAATTTTATGATACGTTTTAAATCTTTCAAGTCTTTTTCATTCATTTATTATAGGATGAAAAGCGTAAAGGTTTGCAACGAGCAGAGCCATATTTGCAACGAGCAGAGCCATATTTGCAACGAGCAGACCTTTACGCTTTTCATCCTATAATAAATGATAAAAATCAAAAATTATAGTGAAGAAGAAGAATTTACAGATGAAAACCAAAATCCATATATACCAAAACATCCATTTCGTTTATTAATTACAGGAGCATCTGGTTCAGGAAAAACGAATTTATTATTGAATTTAATCTATGATTATTTAGATTTTGATGCTTTATACGTATGTGCTAAAGATTTATTTGAACCTAAATATTCTAAATTGCAAGAAAATTATACATTGTTTCAAGATCTTCAAAAAGAAGATATTATTAGCAATATTAAAAATCATAAAAAAAGGGAAAGGTTATTAAAATTGTACAACAAATTCAAAAAGAAAGAAGTCTTATTTTCATCTGATTTGAATGAATTTATTACAGTGGATGATTTAGATCCTGCTATTAAAAACTTGGTTATATTTGATGATTGCGTTACAGAAAAAAATCAAAAATGTATAGAAGATTTATTCATAAGAGGAAGGAAAAAAAATGCATCAATTATTTATTTATCACAATCTTATTATTCTACACCAATCAATATTAGAAAAAACTGTAATTATTTCATTTTTTTCAATCTTCAACCAAGAGAAATGAAACAAATTATTAGAGAAATAGATGGTAAATTAAACACAGAAGAATTTAAACAATTATATAATAAGTGCATTCAAAAACCATATGATTTCTTTATGCTAGATTTAGTGAATCCAAAAATGAGATACAGACAAAATTTTGACTATATTAAATGGACGAATATTTAGAAAAACGGATCTTTATTTACAGAAAGAGCTATAATTACTTTCACAAGATAAGCATTTCTTTATCTGTCAGTAAGTTTATTTTAAGTGGAACAGGCTTATCAGCATTTGTTTTTATTCCTTTAGCAGCATTAAGTTTAAGTGCTGGAATTGTTGAAATTATTGAAAAATCGTTAAATATTTTAGAAAGAAAAGAAGAATATAAGCAATGTTATAGATTTTATAAACAATTGTTAAATTTATGGAAAGCTAAAGCAATTTCTGAAGAAGAAATATATCAAAGAGAACAAGATTTTATTAATAGTTTAAACTATTTTCCTGTCGAAAAATATGTAAAAAAGACTCAATTGAATGGATATAAATATGTTAATAACGTATGATTTTTTATCCTTAATAAATGGTTTGTGATAAGAAAAAGACACCTTGCAACTGTAAAAAATTTGTTATTGAAAAAATATCAAAAAATGGAAAATTTAAAGGATATTGTCAAAAATGTGAACAACTAATAAGTAATCCGGAATCAGTTAAATATGGAAAAGGATTTATAAATTCAGCTATAAATAATTTACCATTCGAATTGCATTTACCAGGTCATAATTTTACTGGTCCTGGAACTCAATTATTATGGGGAAAACATAGATTAAATCCAGATTTATCATATAAAGATTTGAGTAAACCGATTAATAGAGTTAATAAAGCTGCTTATAATCATGATGTTTGTTATTTAAAAAATAAAGATACAAAAGTAAGAAATGAAGTATGTGATTCAAATATGTTGAAAGAATTGGATGATATTGAAAAGCCAACTATTAGAGAAAGAATTGAAAGAGCAATTGTAAAACCTATTATTAAAGCTAAAAAAGCATTTGGGATGGGACTAGGTATTTATTGTGTAAAATGTAAAAAAGAAACAGGATCTAAAGATGTAAAAGAAACTATTTCTAAAAATAATAGACCAATGTTAAAAGGAATTTGTGTGCAATGTGGATCTAAAAAGTGTCGTTTTTTAGGGCGCTAGCCCTTCAGTCTAGGGCTCAGTCTAGGGGGCAATCTAGGAAAGGAGAAAAAGCCTTAAAAGGAGAAAAAGCCTTAAAAGCCTTAAAAGTCCTTGAAAAAACATATTATAATCCAGAAACTGGTTATTGTGGAATTAACGAGATAAAAAGAAAAACAGGGATAAAACAAAAAGAAATTGCAGATTTTTTACATTCTCAAGATGTTTATACTAGATATAAACCTGTTATAAGAAAATTTAAAAGAAGAAGAGTATATGTTTCTCATATTGATGATCAATGGCAAGCAGATTTATTATTCATAAAAAAATTTAGTAAATACAATGATGGAACTAATTATTTATTAACTGTCATTGATATTTTTAGCAAATATGCTTGGGCTATACCAATTAAAAGAAAAACAGGAGAAGAAGTTACTGAAGCATTTAAAAAGGTTTTTAAAGGCAGAATTCCTGAAAATCTTCAAACAGATAAAGGAACTGAATTTATTAATAAACATACTCAAAAGTTATTCAAAGATAATAATATTCATTGGTTTACAACAGAAAATGTTGAAATTAAATGCTCTATAGTTGAACGGTTTAATCGCACTATTAATACTAAAATAAGAAAATATTTAGCAGCTAACAATACTAAAACGTATATAAATGTATTACCGAAATTACTAAAAAATTATAACAATTCTTACCACAGATCTATAAAAATGACACCTATAGAAGCAAGTAAAGAAGAAAACGAATCATTAGTTTATAAGAATTTATACCAACAAAAAGTGATTAGAAAACCGAAATTTCAAGTAGGTGATAAAGTTAGAATATCTAAATATAAAGAAACTTTTACACGAGGTTATGATCCTACATTTACTGAAGAAATATTTCTAATCTCAAAAATATTAAAAACTGACCCAATAACATATAAAATTAAAGATTTAAATGATGAAGAAATTAAAGGAACGTATTATGAATCTGAATTGGTTAAATATAATAAAAAAGACAATGACTATAAGACTATAAAATTAAAAGAAAGGAAATAATCGAAAAGATTTAAATTATTAGAAAAAATCGCAAAATAGCCCGCCAGATTCGATGTATGGAACTTCAGTTTCAGAAATTGCAATAAGACACTTCTCGAAGCGATGATAAGAAACCAGGAAGTTACGTAAATATGAATGAAAAAAGGCGTCCTTCAAGACTTTGAAGGACTTTTACAAGGTTCGTCAAAAGCTTTTGAAAAATATTCGTAGCCGTCCATCTTAGTTAACAAACTGTTTAGTGGCTTCATCTTTTGGACTTTATATTATTTCTTTTTAATATCTGATAGGTTCAAAAAATTCCACGTACACTAAAACAGTGAAAACCTAATAAATGAATACTAATTTTTTAAAAGACTTGGAAGAAGATATTTCTTCTGAATTTAGTGAAAGTGAAGAGGTCTCTGGTCATTATTTGAAAGTAGTTAAACAAATAAAAAATAAGGAAATGTCTATTTTTTAAAAACAGGCTGCGTTATTTTAATTTAAATTAATTACGGTTTTTTCTTTAAAAAAATTTGCGAATTATGCAATATACCACACACTTTAAAGATGACTAAAAATGAAAAGATCTGGAATGATTTTATGAAAAGCCTTAATAAAAATGTGTCGTAATAAATGGAAGTGCTAAGAACTTGTACATACTGTCGAATTGTAAAACCATTAGATGATTTCTATAAACATCGTAATTATGGTAAATTTAATCGAGATAATATATGTAAAACATGTAAATCTGTATATAATTATACAAAATATGATTGTGAATGTGGTAAACAATACTCTATGGGTCATAAAAAAAGACATGAAAGTTCAAGATATCATATTAGTCGTCTAGCGCAAAGTCCTTTAAAAAATGTTTCCTAATAAATGGAGGTGCAGTTTAAGTCAAAGACTATCGGTGAACTTAGAAAAGCTGTAAAACAGTTAAAAATTAAACAACCTAGAGGTTGTAAGAAAGATGAATTGATCAGATTATTAAGGAAATACATTAAAGAAACAGGTGAATATAAACCGGTTTTGGTAGATTTATTAAACTTGGATGTTACTGATTATTTGAATAAATGTAAAAGAGATAGCTTTTCAGCTAAAAAAATATTTAACAAAAAACCAGAAAAGCGTGATAAGATTAAAAAAATATTTGATTCTTTCGTAAAAAATTTATATGATTTTGATAAAGGTGAAATTGAAGGCCAGTTTAATCTTGATAAGTTATTTACATTGGAAGAAGATAGAAAAATGAATAAAAAATCAAAAAAGAAGAGAACATATATGATTTGTGGTGAATATCATAACATAGCACATTTAAGTAATCACATATCAAGTCGAAAACATCTAAAAGCATTATCAAAAATAAAAGATGGAGAAATTATAGAATATGACACTGCTTTTGAATCTAGATTAAGATCTTATAGAATTAATAATTATAATAATATTATAATCCCCTTAGAGTTTTTACAAGAGAAAAGAAAAATTGTAATTGATAAAATAAGACAAATTTTGAATGAATTTAATGGAATAAAAGTCAATTTAAAATTGTTTTGTTTGTATAGGTTAGATGATGAAATTCAGGAATTTTCATTCAAAACTGAGAATCAAATTATATTAAATTCTAATGATTTACATACTTTTTATGATAATGCTATTGACAAATTAATTAATGAATCTGATGAATTTATAGCAAAAGGCTCTGGTTGGAGTCTTGAAGAAATTAGATTTTTGGAATTGAGAATAAATAAATATCAACCTTTGAGTGGATCAAGTTATATTGATTTACCTAAAAAAATTAAATCTAAAAAAGCTATAATAAACGTTAAAAATAAAGATAATAAATGTTTTATGTGGTCTATATTATCAGCGATTCATCCTGTAAAAAAAGATCCTCAAAGAGTGTCAAAATATGAACAATTTAAAGATGAATTGAATTTTAAAGGAATTGATTTCCCTGTTTCATTAGATAATATTAAAAAATTTGAAAAACAAAATAATATATCTGTAAATGTTTACAGTTATGACAGTTCGATTTATCCACTTAGAATAACTAACAATAAATTACAAAATCATGTAAACTTGTTTTATATGAAAGATGAGCAAAATGATCATTATTGTTGGATTAAAGATATAAATAAATTGGTCGGATCCCAAATTACTGTTGATCATCGAATATTTTTATGTGATAGATGTTTAAATCATTTTTATTCTGAGGAAAAATTAAAAATGCATGAAGAATACTGTAAAAAGAAAGAAGCTGTCACAATTAATATGCCAGAAAAAGGTAAAGTTATTCGATTTAAAAAATATAATCATAAAATGAGAAATCCATTTACTATATACGCAGATTTTGAGTGTCTTTTACATAAAATGGATACAAGTGAACCAGATCAAACTAAATCGTATACTATGAAATATCAGAAACATGAATCTGATAATTTTTGCTATTATATCAAATATGAAAATGAATATTTTAAACCTCCTATTCATTATAGAGGACCTGATGCAATAAAAAAGTTTATATCTATGTTAAAAGAGGATACTCTCGAAATTGAAATTTTTATAAAAGAGAAAACTGAAAAATATGAAAGTCTTAAATCAATGATAGATTTCGATAAAAATCATTACAAAAGAACTAATATTTGTCATATATGTGAAAATGAAATCTTAAAGGATTCTCCTGTTGATGGGGAAAAAAAAGTAATTGATCACTGTCATTTAACCGGAAAATATAGAGGTCCAGCTCATAATATTTGTAATTTAAATTATAAAATTCCAAAATTTATTCCAGTAAAAATCCATAATTTAACAGGTTATGATTCTCATTTATTTATAAAAGAGCTCGGATTTGATAAATCAAAAATAGATGCTATACCTAATACTGAAGAAAAATATATATCTTTCAGCAAAAAAATAGGAGGAATGAAATTGAGATTTATTGATTCATTTAAATTTATGTCATCCAGTTTAGATGAATTATCAAAAAACTTGAGAAAGATGCCTGAAAATGAGTTGAGTAAATATCCGTCAAAAATAAGAGAAATGAAATATATTAATTATTTAAAATCGAAATTTAGAGAGACATCATTACATTTTCCTGATGACAAATTAGATCTCATAACAAGAAAAGGTGTATATCCGTATGATTATATGGATTCTAAAGATAAATATGAAGAAACAAAATTACCTCCAAAAGATAAATTTTATAATAAATTGAATGAATGTCATATAACTGATGAAGAATATCAACATGCTCAACGTGTTTGGAAAGCATTTAATATAAAAAATTTGGGTGAATATACAGATTTATATGTTAAAACAGATGTATTAATTTTAACAGATGTATTTGAAAATTTTAGAGATGTTTGTTTAAAAACTTATAAATTAGATCCAGATTGGTATTTTACTGCTCCTGGTTTATCTTGGGATGCAATGTTAAAAATGACAAAAATTAAATTAGATTTATTAGATGATTATGATATGATTCTTATGTTAGAAAAAGGATTAAGAGGTGGAGTTTCGCAATGTTGTAATAGATATGGGAAAGCAAATAATAAATATATGAAAAATTATGATGAAAGCAAAGAATCCAATTTTTTAATGTATTTAGATGCTAATAACTTATATGGATGGGCAATGAGTCAATATTTACCTTATGGAGGATTTAAATGGATAAATACAAATGCAATACAAAATATTCTTAAATGTCCTGATGATTCAGAAAAAGGATATATATTGGAAGTTGATTTAGAATATCCAAAAGAATTACATGATTATCATACAGATTTACCATTATGTCCTGAAAATAGAATTCCTGAAAATTCTAAACAAGGTAAGTTATTAACAACTTTATACGATAAAGAGAAATATGTAGTTCATTATAGAAGTTTAAAACAGTATTTGAAAATGGGTTTAAAAATTATAAAAGTACATAGAATATTGAAATTCAAACAATCGAATTGGTTGAAAAAATATATAGATTTAAACACTGAAATGAGAAAACGAGCAACTAATGATTTTGAGAAAGATTTTTATAAATTGATGAATAACTCAGTATTTGGAAAAACCATGGAAAACATAAGAAAACGAATAGATATAAGATTATGTTGTAATTATGATCAAGTTAAAAAATTAATTGCCAAACCTCATTTTAAAAGTCGAACTATTTTTGATGAAAATTTGGTTGCTGTTCATATGAAAAAGACAAAAATACTTTTTAATAAACCAATCTATGTTGGAATGAGTATATTAGATTTGTCTAAATATTTAATGTATGATTTCCATTATAATGTAATGAAGCCAAGATATAAGAATAATATTAAATTATTATATATGGATACAGATAGTTTCATATATGATATTAAAACAGATGATTTTTATGAAGATATGAAATCTATGATTGATTATTTTGATACTTCTGATTATCAAGAAAATAATCTATATAATATGCCGAGATGTAATAAAAAAATATTGGGTAAAATGAAAGATGAAAATAGTGGTGTTATTATGGAAGAATTTGTAGGTTTAAGAAGTAAAATGTATGCAATCAGACTAGAAAAATGTGAAATTAAAAAATCGAAAGGAGTTAAAAAATCTGTAGTTAAAAATAGAATATCATTTGATGATTATAAAAAATGTTTATTTGATAAAATTCATCAATATAGAACACAGAATTTAATTCGAAGTATGAAACATGAGCTGTATTCAATTCAAATAAATAAAATAGCTTTATCAGCAAAAGATGATAAAAGATATATTTTAGAAGATGGAATTCACACTTTAGCATTGGGTCATTATAAGACGATAGATTCTTAAAGGAAATAAATGGAGGATCTAGAACAACTTACACAAGAACTTATGAAACTAAATTCAAAATATTTAAGATCTGACTTGCATGAATTAATAACGAAATATGTCAAAGAAATAATTAATTCATATACAAATAAAATATCTAATGCATTGGAAAATATCGATTCAAACACACAATTAATCAACTCAATTGAAGAAATAATCGATTCATAAGATGGAAGTCATTCAACTTGTAAAATTTTTTTCTAAATAAATGGAAGCTTTCAATAGACTTAAGCCACTTGTAACATATAGATTAAAAGATTTAAAGAATGGTGAATACACTCTATTATCTTTGAAAAAAATTCAATCTGCTAAATATGGATATATAGTTATTGCAAAATTACAAGTTGAAGGGCAAGAAAAAGAATATTTTCTCCCTAAACATAAATCTAATATATCTGATGAAGCAATTGATATAATTAATGAAGGCTCATATATTTTTGGTTATAGAGGTAAGGTTGATGGTAAATATGATGATTGCTATATCAAGAAAATTGAATAGTGAAACCTTTTTCTTTTTATATTTTTATTCTTATATTTTTATTCTTATATTTTTATTTCTTTTTATGTGTATAATAATGTGAACAACGCATGAATTTATATTGATTTTAAGACGATAGCCTTTCGGTTAATTTGTTAACTTTTTCCAAGTTTTGGCTTGATATTTTAAATTATTGATGTTATTTTGGTGTGCTAATTATGACCTTTTTGCACTATTTTTGCTCTAAATTTTGACTTGATACTTTAAATTATTGATGTTATTTGGTGTGCTAATTATGACCTTTTTACACTATTTTTGCTCTAAATTTTGACTTGATACTTTAAATTATTGATGTTATTTGGTGTGCTAATTATGACCTTTTTACACTATTTTTGCTCTAAATTTTGACTTGATACTTTAAATTATTGATGGCTCTTAAGGTGCGCCAGAACAGGCATATATATACTATTTTTGCTCTAAATTTTGAGGTTATTTTAAAATTATTGATGGATTTTTAAGGTGTGCTAATTATGCCCTTTTTACACTATTTTTGCTCTAAATTTTGATGTTATTTTAAAAATATTGATGGCTCTTAAGCTGCGCCAGAACAGGCATTTATATACTATTTTTGCTCTAAATTTTGACTTGATACTTTAAATTATTGATGTTATTTGGTGTGCTAATTATGACCTTTTTACACTATTTTTGCTCTAAATTTTGACTTGATACTTTAAATTATTGATGTTATTTGGTGTGCTAATTATGACCTTTTTACACTATTTTTGCTCTAAATTTTGAGGTTATTTTAAAATTATTGATGGATTTTTAAGGTGCGCCAATTATGCCCTTTTTACACTATTTTTGCTCTAAATTTTGATGTTATTTTAAAAATTATTGATGGCTCTTAAGCTGCGCCAGAACAGGCATTTATATACTACTAATGCAACTTCTACTCAGTTACAACACATGACATCAATTGCAAAATTTTCCTGATGAAAAGAAGTCATCTTATTGGCTACCCAAACACTCATATTCATTGGCTACATTCAAATTAAGAGAAACTGTTCTTTATCAATTTCACAAATATGCGCTTCTTTAAAGATTAAAGATGACATAATTTAATGCATTCAATCTTTAAAAAAATTATATTTAAAATGGCATTCTTTTATGAAATTACGGGCATTGTTTCGTGAAGTATCTATTGAAGTTATGAGCAATCAAGTCTCTAAAATGCATTTTCCTCAAACGGTTTCCACAATTTTAGCTATTATAATAATATTAAACATTTTCTTCTAATACTGAGAGATAAAAGTAGGCATATAATCGATTATTTTAATTTCTAGGGCCAAATTGGGCATGTCAAAAATTTCTGTTATCGCAATGAAATTTCAACCAATTCCAACTCCTATCTTAGTATTTCGAAATTAACTGGATAGTTCACTGTAATTGCACTTTTTTGAAACGATATTGAGAAGAAAAAAGAACGGAAGGAAGTCATGGCTAGATGTGAAGAACGGAAAAAAAATTGTCTATCTTGCAAAAGTTTAGTCATTGATATCTTTTGTATGCCTTCAAGATGTGCCCTTCAACGCACAAATACAATGAAAGAAGAAATAGATAAGATGACCGAAGTAACTTTTGATTTTAGACATTCGTCAGCGATCTTCACTGCTTGCCTTTAGTTCATTTCTTTCGATGTTCGAATGGTTCTGCAGTTTAGAAAATTGCGGTTTAATGAGTTCAGTTGTCTGGGGTTATTTCATGTGTGCTTTAATTCTATGAAATCCATTAAAACGATTATGAACTCTTCCATATATTTTATATGAGTTCTTAAAATATATGTAAAATAAACCAAATAAAGAAATCACCGGAATCTTTACTTTATTTCCGAACGTTTTATACAGCCTGAGTAAAAACTTTAAGGCCAGTAACATTTTTTGAGAAAATGGAAACATATAAACTGAGGAATTAAAATACCATTTTATTGATAATTGTTGAGCTTAAATAAAAGTAAAAAAAGTAGAAAAATTAATTTGCAAATATTTTATTATTAGAAAATATTACAGAACACACAGATGAATATTTGAGCCTGAGTAAAAACGTTAAGGCCAACATAGAAAATAACATATAAGAAAAAAATTACAAATTCTTAGAAGGTTGTGTAGGAGCTATTTCTTCGAATTACTTCAAATACTCTTGTTTACATGGATGGAACGAGGTTTTGACAAAGGGTGGGGTCGGTTTTATACCATTCATCTTCGATAGTAGATTTCAGCTCTGTTGTTGATGTAAATTGTCTCCCATTTGCATAAACTCTTGTTGCTAAGTCACCCCAAAGGTTCTCGATTGGGTTGAAGTCAGATGATCTAGCTGGCCATTTCACAGTTTCAACATTGTTGACTTGGAACCAATTTTTTGTGATGTTACTCGAATGGATCGATGCATTGTCTTGCTGATATTTCCAATTTTCTCCAGCAAGACATTCAGCATTTGGCAAAAGACGATTTGTTAGGACATTTTGGTATCCTTGTGAATTCATTCTACCTGAAACGAATGCAATTGAGCCCACACCATTGTAAGCAAAACAGCCCCAAGTCATGACAGACCCTCCACCTAATTGGCACTTGGAGAATACTTCTTTTTCATTTCTTATATCATGCCAGTAGAAATTCCAGCCATCTGGTCCATCCAAATTTCATTTTTTTTCGTCAGAAAAAATAATTTCTATCCATTGGTTGTCCCAGGTCATGACTTTCTCGTCAAAGTTCAAACGCTCTATTTTGTGTCTCTGCAGTAACTGAGGCTTAGTCAATTTTGCTGTATAAGTGAACTTAACTGACCTTCTAATTGTGTTATAAATCGTTTTTTGACAAACTTTTAAACCTGTCGTCGGAATCAGTTTCCTGGTTGAGTAATTTATAGTAGATGCAAGTTGGCAAACTCTTCTTTCATCACGCGAGGACAAAGCTTTAGGTCTTCTCCCAGTATTTTTTTTACCATAATTGTCTTTCAATTTAAAAAAAAAATGTTGACTACAGTCTTTGATCTTCCTATCTTTATCGCAATAGCACGACTACTCATTCCTGTTGAAGACAAAGCTTCGATCTGTCCTCTTTTACGATCAGTTAACTTCTTACTTTTCGCCATCTTCACAAAGATCACCAATACTTCGAAGAAACGTATGTCAAATATGAAAATTGCAGCGTTGTCACAAGCTAGTAGTTGCAATGGTAATTACACGATTATATTATATTTATCTTTAAAAAAATGACTGGTGGCCTTAAAGTTTTTACTCAGGCAGAAATACTAGCTTTTTAAATAACCACATGTTTCTCATAATTATGTATTTACAAATTATGTTTATGGCATTTATTTCTTATCAATGAACTTTAATAATTAATATTATTTGAATCCCTTTTATTTCCTTTTACATTTTCTCAAAAATTTTTACTGGCCTTTAAGTTTTTACTCAGGCTGTATACTTAATAAAGAAATCTGTTTAAATTTTGATATATCATTATATGATTTTGCGTAAATAGAAATGTGTGGCATTTTTTTTCTAAATGTTTTATTTTTGAATTTAAATAACTATTGAAGATGATTGTAAGAAGAATATTTGCATAATTTTTTCTAAAGTTTTTTCTTCTTTCTTAAATAAGGCCAGAAAAAAAAATTCCTCACAATTTTAGCTTGCGCGAACATTACCAAAATTAAATGGATGATTGAATTTAATTGAAATGGATGAAGGGAGGAAGTTTTAATCGATGTGGCTTTTAGGATATTATATGTCTTTATGAAATATAAATAAAATATGAAAGCATATGATTAATTAGAATTTGTAGTAATAATTTTTAGGAGTGTAAAACAACATGAAATTTTTATAATACTCATTTATTGCTACTTTAATGCACAAACATTTAATGTAATTGAGTCATTCGATTCAAATAATATGTATATCGAAAAAATTCGTAATTTACTCTAAGAAATCAATATTTTCGTTGTTATTTTTCTTAACATATTCTTGAATATATCGCAAAGAAAATTTTCAAGGATACATTTACATATTAAGGAAATGTTATTGTTTCTAAATTTAATCTTACAACTTATTACATAAATGTATATAAAAAGTTTAACGATTTAATGATTTACGCATGCCACTGATGGCACGGGGCACAATATTTTGGGCACGCCGCCGATCAAAACGGTTTGCATTTTAGTTCAAAATGACAAACATCACTATGAAGTATTAAAACGAACTCGAGTGTTCCCATTCCATTTAAAAAAGGGCAAAGGGCACGACTGTTAAAAATTCGCTTGCTGAGAAAGAAATTTGATTCGAAAAGAATTATTTCAGTATTTGATGGCGCTCCAAATAGGGTGGGAAAAAATGGTTTCATTAGTTTATTTCAAACAGACGTAGGACATTCGATTCTTGAACTCCACTGCATTAATCACCAACAAGCCTTGTGTTCTAAGAGTGGTTTAACATCTCTTGATAATGTAATGGCGTTAGTCACAAAAAGAGTCAATTTCATACCGTCGTAGGCTTTAAATAAGCGAAATTTTGAGACTTTGTTGGACGAAGTCAACTCGGTGTATAATGGTTTACTGATGTATAATAATGTTCGCTGGTTGAGCCGCGGGAACGTACTGCAAAGGTTTGCTTGGAAGAAATCAGACTGTTTCTGCAAAATGTGTGTGTGTGTGGGGGGGGGGGGGGTTGAACAATGTCTACAGTTTTTGGATGTTATGTGACTCTCAAAATCGATGTTTTTTACAGACATGTGCCAACATTTCAATGAATTGAACATAAAGCTTCATAGCACAAATAAAACTATGATCATCATGATGGATCTCATTCGCGCTTTTGACGCTAAACTGCATGTTTTAGGAATGATATTATTAAAAAAACTACAAGTACTTCCTAAATTTGAAATATATATATTTATATATATATATATATCCAAGATTTAGATGTACATGAGAGACCAGACGAAGAAAAAGGTGTTGAAGAATTTATTTCCGTGATTTGTCAATCAAGGAATTTTCATCGGGAATTATCGGAAATGCTCAAGTTTATTATGTACCCTGATGTGACTTCATTTGATAAACTGAACTTGTCCCAATTCGATTAGTTACAAATTCAAGAATTTGAAATGCAACTGATTGATTCGCAGTCTAGTTCAATATCGATTCAAAAATTTATTGAAACAAGGAAAATGTTGGAATTGATTGAAACAGAAAGATTAACAAGCAATACAAGTAAAAATGCCAGTAACGAAATTTTGGAAACATGGAATTCGATATGCCAGACACATTTAATTGTTTGGAGAAGCTGGCTCATGTTATTTTAACCATTTTTTCTCCTACCTATGCTTATGTCATTATTATTTTCAGAGATGAATAACATTAAAGACTCTCTTAGAAACCGTTTGGCAGATGACTCCAATTCAGCATGGATTCTGCTAAAAGTAAAAACTTCCAATCCTAATATAAGTTATTTGCCATCGATTTTGCAACAAAAGAAGTCACACTACTGTTACTTTAATTTGAATTACACGTATAACTAAAACCTTTACTACCATACAGTGCATAATGTATTTTTTCGCCATTAATAAAGATTTTTGAGTAGTTTTATTATTTTCCCAATAATCATAAGTAAAATTTTTTGACGGCACGTCTATACCTCATGAAACATTTCTTTAGAAAAAATGGCACGTTGATCCATCAAGGTTCTCCACCCTTGTTCTAGAATCATTAAAAACAGAAATCACATATTGGAAAATGTCTTCATCGCCGACATGTCCTTATAAAAACAAAATTTATATATATTAAAAAACTTATGTACAATAAATACAAAACACGTAAGAAATAATATACATGAACATAAACAAAGTAACAAAAATATACATGAACATAAACAAAGCAAGAAAAAATATACATGGACATAAACAAAGTAAGAAATAAATAACAAATAAATTTGGAAAAAAGTGGGAAAAATAAAGTAAATAAAAATAAAATAATTAAAAAGTAAGTACAAAAACGAAATAAAAATAGATATGCAGCAGAAGACAATTGATTATTTTGAAAGCTCCTTAAAGAACAACGAACATATAATAACACAAGAAATAACATATAAAATAAATATAGATAAAAAACTATTAAATAAAGTGAGAGGAAGAATAAATAGAACATAAAATAAAGACATTTTTGATATAAAAATATTAGAAAACGAAAAAAAATATATAAACCCTTGTAGGTAATAAAAAAGAGAGAACAATAATATTTATATTATATTATTCGCAGTAAAGGATAGTTGTAAAGATTTCAACTAAAATATATTCCAAATTGCATTTAAGAATATAATTTGGAAATTGCTCTGAGTTTATTCAGGAAGACATTTGTATTTTTTTTTTATTCTTTAGAATCCTCAGTAATAAAAATTCTTAATTTTAAAATTTGTGTTTAAACGATAATACCATTTCAGAATATTAATGGATTAGAAAGTAAATAAAATTTACAGATAACTTGTTGATAAACTTGTGAATTTTGATTTCCTATTTTTTTTTATCCTTGATTACATTTCTAAAATACACGTTGTTTTTAAATTTTTACTGAATTTAGGAATACGTTAAATCGTATTAATGTCATGCACATGTAAACATGTTTATATGTAACAAAAATAATTGAATTATTACCTTGAGATAATCTACAAAACTATGCTCATAATTTTTAAACTTTAATCTCTAATGTTTAATCAAAAAAAATACAGAAGAAAATATCATACAATAAAAAGTTATATCATATTAATGTCATATGGAGCATAAATATAATCGCAATTTTGAACTATATTTAGTTATTCTTTGTGGTTTAAATATTCAAGTGCCATTTCTCACGTATTTAAAAACCATTCTGTTTAAATCCGTGATTGAAATATTGCAACATTTTCTTCTGATTTTTTTTTCAAAATCCAATATTTAAAAAAAATAAAAGCTTCATTTTTATAATTTTTCCCATTATTTTTCCAAAAAAATGATTTGCTATTTTATTTGTGCACTTCATGTGTAAGATTTCCTGAAGTATATAATCTGAAAAATGAAATTAATCGAAATAAAAAAACATTTTAATATCATCAATCTTAATTTAGGAACTAATTCTATTTTGTTCTGAATAATACTGGTTATGACATTATGGCATTTAATATCTACTCATTAGTAATATAATATTTAAGTGCAGTTATATTTATCAATACATTGTGTATAAAAAAAGAAGCACGTGAAGCAAAATTTGACAATAAAGGAAAAATAAGAAAATTTGAACCTCAACCACATCCGACTTCAATTGTTTTTGTTTTCGCATTTTCAATGAATTTTCAACATTTATAATGAGTTCATTGATATAAATTTGAAAATAAAAAGATTTTTCTGAAAATAGAGAATGATTTATGAGAATGACGTTTCTGAATATGTACTCTTATAAAGAAACTTTTTTAATTTTAACAAATTTGTTTTCCGTTTCTAAATGTGATTACCATAGTTCTAATTAGTCTCACTCATTATATTTATGAATAATCTGAAGATTAAATCATAAATACAGTCATTTATTTAGAATGATTCATCTGCAAATTCTACTTTAAATGTGGGATTTGTAGTATACAACCAACTAGCAAATACATAAATCCCAAAAGTGAAAAAAAGGAAGAAAAGCATTTAACAGAATCATTTCTTTTGAAAAGATTTCATAATCAACTCATTTCCAAAATTACATCTTTTTCTCACAGCAGTGAATAATTTATTGACCATAAGAATAATTGTGACAAATATTTTATTCCTAGCAAGCAGTAAATTATTTTTCTTTTGTTCATTTCCTTATCCCTTTAGTACGGAAACTAAACCCTAAATAAGAAAAGCATAAAAAAATGAATAAATGAAGAAAGTTTGTTTTCCCGTTGCCTTTTGAGTTGTAATTAGACACAATAATTTCTAATCGTAGAAAAAGACGTAAAAAAAAATTTTAAATTCATTCAAGATAAAGAATTCAGGGAGGATTTCTTTTTTCGATTATGATTACTTATGCCTTTTTCTTTGCTTCCATTTCTTTACAAAGATGTCTAGTAAACTGACTTTCCCATGTGCTATTTTCTTTGGATTTTTTTTTTTTATATTACTTCAGTTTTTACAAGGCAACTCATTATTTTTCCTACGCTTCAAAAATTATTCTTTAATTTTTTTATATTTATATTCAGTTAAGCTGTTTTTTTAAATTCACAAATTTTTTATTCACATTTTTTTTCTTCACCACATGTAATTTGATACTTTTCTTCAGAAACATCTTTTGAAAATTAGAAAAAAAAAATCCAACGTGGGTAAATATTTGAACCATTTTCATTTCGGCAATATTTGAGTAAGACAACATTTTTCTTAGAGAAATCTATACTGCTTCTTTAGATACAGTTCTTACAATCCAGAAAGAAAAAGCTTAAGAAATTATATTAATTCTTTATAACTTTGCATTTATTAAAAGAAAAAAAATATTATATCTTCGTGGCTCATTAGCTTTAGCCTGTCTGCTTTTATATAGTGTTATCAACATATAATATTACACTTATGAGCTACTTATCTATGCTGTAGAGTGAGGATAATTCCTTTTTGGTTTTCTTCAATAATGGATTCAATTATTCTATATATTTATTGATAAAATACTTTTTTATATACAAAAGAAATTTTAATGAATCTCCCTTTTTCAGAAAAACTTATCCCCTGAAGCAAAAAAAGTAAACAAATTTTGTAATTGCACCTGTAATAGGTTTCAAGCAAAGCAAGCTATAATAATTTTCGGAAATAATTATATTTAAAATGTGTTTCAATTCTTTGAATATTGCTGCTTTTTTATAACATAACTGTACATTCACAATAGCTTTAAAGACATTTTTTTTTCAAAACTGGTTTTACGAATTTTTAGGATATGGGGCAAATTCAATAAAAACAAAAATATTGAAATTTATTTTGTCTTAACCATTGTTTTATAACATAGGGAATACACAGGATATTAAGTAATTATTTTCACTTGACGTAATTCTGATAAAAAACAAGTGGTTTACAGTAAAATAAAGCTAAAATATTTAACAAATCCTTAATTACTCAGTCGTGAATCATCAAGATTCACTCGTTTTTAGATATTATGTAATTCCATTTTTACATGGAATAAACGATTTATGTATTAAATTATTGATTTTATTTAAATGCATATTGCATGGTAATGTTAAAAGTATTCATTCCTTAACTCTTTATCTTTATTGTACGAATTAATATCTATATATATAAGAATTTCATCGATATCGTTTGGGCACATTCTACTACATGTTATCTAAACACATTGCTTTTATCTAACCAACCAGCGTACTTTAGTTTAGTTATATTAACGTCCCGTTGTAAAGCAACACTAGGGCTAAAGCAACACTAGGGCACCTCGCAATTTTGAACCGCAGTCAGATGACGAGGGCCACCCCTGACACCCTCTTCTCCACACCACACCAGCGGGAGGACGGTTGACATGACGGATTTAACGTGCAACAGACTCCCTTACACGACGGTTCTTCGGTGGAAATGGGTCTCGAACCTGAAACCCTACGGCTCACTTGCCGAGCCCTTACCACCAGGTCAACCGCCGCCTTACCAACCAGCGTACATAGCGAAATCTAAGTTATATATGATATTTTAATACTTATTAAGAAAAATGAGTCCCTGGAAACATATCTAGATTAATCTTGAAAAACATGCATTTAGTTTATATTTCGGCCTTTAAATATTAAACGAAATGTGTTATGAGATACAAAGAAATCTTAAATTAATCATTGAGTGGTAAAATGATGTAACTTTAAAAATATATATAAAAAAAATTATTGTTATCAGTGATGATTTCTCAATTTTTTTCTGAAATTAAAAATTTTATTTTAGTGTCATGACGGGTAATCTAAATTGTCTAAAATTTGTAAAAGTTTGAATTTGCTTTTTAAATGATTAACCTTTATCTACAGTTTTCTTACGGTATTGCACTATTTATGAATTTTGGTCTGAATCGTCTGAAAGGAGTGCATTTAATACGATCAAACATTTCCTAAGAAAACTGATTTTAAAAAATCTGGAACCTGAATTCATGATATCTTGATTTCACTAAAGTTTGTTCTTTTATTTTAATACCAGAATTTTAATAAACAACAAAACAAAATAAATTTAATATTTCGCCGATGCAGAACTTATGACAATAATCTGTAAATTGATGTATAATTTGGAAACCATTTTTCGTTTTCTTTGAAATTTATGAAAGTTACGACATATTTTTTTTTCAGAATTACTTTGTAGGTCCACATCTAAAATAAAAAAAATAAAAAAATACAAATAATTAAATAATAAACTAATTTTTTAACACAAAAAAATAAGAACATTTATTTAAATGACGTAAATAAACACTTCCTCTTTGGCGAGACTATAAAATTTTTAACCCTGAATTAATCCTTTAATTTTTAATAACGCTTTAACAAAGCGTAAAACGAAATTTTATCGGATTTTGAAGGATTTTAACTAGTTTTCGGAAATAAATAACTTAGTTTTAATGTAAAAACTCAGCAAGGACTTGTTATAAAATAAAAGAATTAAATGAATAATCGTGAGCAAATTTTTCTGTTATTATATCCTGTTATTAAAATAGGCAAATTTTTTCTACAATGTTGTTGTAGTATTGCATTATTTAGGAACATTGTTTAATATCATCGAACATTTTTACTATGCCTTTAAAGATAGCATTAACGGTTTCCATATTTTAGGTACCAAAAGAAAATTCATAAAAAATTGTAAAAAAAAAACAAACAATAAAATGCTTATATTGGTGATTGCTTAGTTATTTATAAATATAATATAATGTTTTATAAAAAATAAAACTTTTAGAAATACCACTTTGATGCGGATAATTATTAACTTATATTTCTTTTATATTTCCACATATTACACGCAAACATTATTGACTAAGCTAAGTAACTATTATGTTCTGTTCATGTAATTAATAAACACAAACGTTTCATTGCAACACCAATGTAATTTTTAAAATATGTGTAAGAAGACAAATTAATAACCAATAGATTCGGATAAGAGAAAATTAGAGAGAAATAACCAACCTTCCTTTTATTGCACAGACTGTTTAAATTAGAACAGAAATCGATTATTTTAATTGCCAGTACCGTGACTCTTACTCCAGTATTCAATTAAGTAAAAATTGCGGCTTTCGCAAAGGAATTTCAGCAAAGTCAACAATTTCCTCTCGGAGTAATTTGGAGTTTACTGGATATTCCGTTGTAATTGGGCTTCTTTCGGAGGAAGGAAGAACGGAAGGAAGTCGTGGATTAGGGATGTTGGGTAGAAGGAGTTGGCTCCCTGGGGATTAGGTGGTTGGATCGTGCGTCGGGATCTTTTGTGTGCCGTTGACGAGGTTTCCTTTAACACACAAACACAGATAAGAAGAAAAGGAACGTCAGCGGAAGTAACTTTCGATTTAAGCGATTTGTCAGCAGAATTTATTGCTCGCCTTCTTTTCATTTAGTTTGGCGACTTTAATCTTCGGAAATTTAAGGGATCGCGTTTTAGTAAGATTTAAAAAAAAATACTTACTCCATTGAGATTCTTTACACATTTTGATTTGTTTATCGAATGCCTTAAATTAGTGTTAAGACATTTCGTTTGTATTTGAATTTGACTTTAAGATATATTTAATTCAAAACATGTCGTTCAAAGGAAACAAAATTAAAACAAGTCGCTCAGAAGAGGCGAAATAAAGAAAAATGGCACTACGCATTCTTAATAAACTGCCCATTATTTGCAGTCACACATTCCATTCTCAAAACTGTGTTTTCTGCTGTATAGTTTAAAGTGTTTTGTGAGAATGAGCGAATGTGAAGCCTAATACTGTTTTTCAGATCAGCAATTGTCTGACTGTCTTTAGACACAGAGTCTTTCAAATAATCTCACAGACAAAAATTGCATGATGCAAGATTAGGCGATCTTGATGGCCAGATTGTTTGAAAATAACGACTTATCATAAGTATTTGTGTGAAATAGCGTTATAAGAAAAACTGAACTTTTCGAGCAAAGATAGGTGGTCCATCGTCATAATAACTTTATTTTGAAGGCACTCTCTTTGTTGCAATTCGGGAATAAAAAAAATGACTACATAATGAGATATCTTCTCATATTTACGGAATATGTAATGAGTCCAGTGAGGGTTGATCCCAGAAAAAATATATGGTCCTATCATAAGCGTAGCTGTGAAAATGCAACACACTGCCACTTAGCTCTACGCAATGGAACTTTTTGGACATCATTAGGATTCTTTTTAATCCAAATCCGATAACTGTGTGCGAACGACTGTGTGCTTTCATTTGTCCTTTTAAAAAATGCGCTTCAGTGCTCCATAGAATATACCAAAGCTTAGAGCCATCCACATTCCTTAATGCAATAAAATGTAGTGCAAATGCTAGCCAACTTTCAGTATCAGCAGCAACTATTAGTATCAGATGTTGCTCCATCTAAATCTTATTGGACAGTAACGAAAACTTTGATGCATCACTTTTCTCAGTATGGAAATCGACATGTCGATTTCATTTGCAATAATTTGCACATTTGCATCAAAATATGGTGAAAGATTTGCTACATCTACTGCAGCAGTTGCAATATCTTCAATGCTAGAAATATCCACTTAGTTTCTTCCTGTTGCTTCAAATTTTTTAATCATTTTGTGAATGCTACGATTCGACATTTCTACATGCCTGACATTTTTTTCTGTTTCCAGAATTCTGGAAGATCTGCAGCTGCGTATCTGTTATTTTGATAAAAGGATTTTAAGAGAAGAGCCTTTTTTTAAAAGTTACCATTTTCCACAAAGCTTAGATTCTAATGTTTTTCCAAAAAAAAAAAAAAAAAAAAAAATAAGCTCGTCCAATAACAAATGAATCACAGACATACTTATTTTAAATCTTCATTTAAATTGAAGCGTACTTCATGGTTTTAAATTTGTGACATATCTGCTATTTCTATGTAGCTCATCGGAGATTTGAATAAAGAAAGATCTTCTGTTGAATTTTTTAATTTGTCACGTTTGTTGAAATTTTTTTAATTCTGTGCATTTCGTCTGGATAGGCCGAAACTGATGTAATGAATATGCAAAAATTTGCTTTTACCAGCTGTGAAATAAATTTCCCTTTATTTTGTTTTACCAAAACAAACAAATAAATAAAGATGGGGGGGGGGGGGGAGAAGAGAAAAAAATCAGACAAAACGCAGCGCCATCTATTGACAAAAAGTTGAACAACTGCAGAGCGTATGTACTACATACTAGTGAAATAGTGACATTTTGTTTCATTTTTAGCTGTAGAGTCTTCTGAATACGCGAACTTTAATTATAACAACCCAGTATATTTTAAAACCTCCTTATTTTTATTTTGGAGTATTATAATGAAGTACAATATAAATAAAATATATAATTAATTCAAATGATTATTACTTTAATAATAAAATTTATTTTTAATTACTGAAATTCTACCTTAAAAACCTTTTAATTTAAGAGTTGCGCAAATTTACCATACCTCTTAGGATCTATAATTTTATATTGACACTAATGCCCAGTAATGTCTTAGTTCTATTTCCAATTTCTCTCAAATGAAAGGCGTTTTCTCAAAATAAGAAAACGCCTTTCTGGGCTGGATAAAATTTGTAGCTTCCTCTCCTTCTTTTAGCTTGAATTCGTGCTAGTGATGCGAGCGCCACTTTTCCATCAGATGATCAGTGCTCATGACTCCGAAAGTACAACATCTGAATTGTCAATTTAGCCCTTGTCTAATGCGCTTAAAACAATGAATAAAAAATGTACTTACTTTCCATTCATTTGTTTTCCTGACTTACTTTCCTGACACTTTGGATTGTCAACATTTAAAATTTTAAGAAATCGGTAAGTTTGCAACATCTACTTACTAAACGTGATAAGGATTCTAAAATAATAAGCATTGTAACTGCATCATTTTGCTTTTAATATTATATTTCAAATTTAAAATAAACTAATTTATAACTTTTTTTATGATGACTGCCTTTATTAAAAAGAATTCTACATGGCAATAATATTTATATTTTATCATGCATGCGGGCGCGCGTGCACATAAAGGCACATACTTTATTAATATTTCGAAAATAATTCCAAAACTGTAAGAGATGAAATATATAAGTTTATTTAGGCACAATTGATTAGCAGAAAGAGATTTCCAATTGTTTTCACTTTTTCTCATGAAATTTCGATTTTTAAAAAAAGGACAGAGAAAAAAGTTATTAAAATAAAAAAATTATGATTTGTATGCGTGAAAACTTTTTGTATAATTAATTATACATAATATAAGCATTTCAGTTACATGACTAGTCTTATTATTATTTGCTTTATTATAATGTTAAGCTTCTAAAGACGCTTGGAATTAATAAGTGATTTAGTAATCTATTTAGAATAAATATTTAAAATCATGCTCGTAAACTGGTAACTCTATGATCGAATAACTTATTATATAATTATGTTGTAGCAGTATTTGAATATGAAGACTTATTTATATATTGTAAAGGAGAAAATCTTCTTCTAGTTGACATTATTTGAAATATTTTACTTTTATTTTTAAAGAATTGTAGAAATATAATATAAAAAATTTGTAAAAGTGGATATAGTATAAATTATGTTTAATATAAAATTATAATATATAATGTAATATTTAAGACGAAATATTAGAATCACATTTATTGCCATTTTGCAATCTGTACCACGTTTAATGAGTAAGTCTGGCAATCTTAGCGATTTATTAAGATTTAATTGAAAGATTGCCAAAATCAACGAAATAATCGAGGAATTTATTTGAAAATAGCAATAGTATATAAGAATGTATTTTATTTGTTATTTGACAATAGAATCTTATAGTAAGGAACTGTAGGTTGACAATTGGAACATTTTGTTTACAGTATTTCAAATTTCTCTATTCCATATTTCCTTATCCATTCAATATCCATTTTATGCAATCGGAATCTCCCGATAATAAAAGATTCTCAAGAGATAAAACTATCTAAAGTCATAAATGTCACATTTCAAAATAGTATATGAAAATTTGTTAATAGAACAATATAAAATTAAAGAAATAATGCATCAAAATTTAATTAGATTTGTCTACATTTTCAATTCAAGCAGTAATGTAAAATCAATAACATTAGTTTGATCCACATATTAAAAAAATTTAGAAAAAAAAACATTGATTCTATTTTTATATACACTTGAATATAAGTGCTAAGCTTTTAAATCTATACTTTAAATTTTTGCTTGAAACTAATCCAAAATATAACGAAAAACATTATTATTTTTATAAGATTTTACAAAATTTCCTATTTTACATGTTGTTCTTTGTTACCATTTGGAAAATAAAGCAACGGTTATGAGTTTTATTTTAAAGAATAATTCATGGAGAAGTTCAACATTGTTTCAGAGAATTTAGAAAAAATTAATTTAGAAAAAAAAATTGCTCCTCCAAAACTAATCGTTAAGTTAAGTTTTAGAAGTTTTACTGAAAACAAGAAACAATGAAGTAGTCTTTGCCCATTTTTTTATAATATCGTGACCTGATAATTAATGAAACCTAATTTCAATTCTTAAAAACGAGTATTCCTTAAATTATTAGCTGAAATCCTTATAAATTCATTAAGTAAATAAATCATTTATTTCTAAAAATATATTTAATAAATATTCAACTACAATTTAAACACCTCATTTAGATCATTTTAGCCGAAATAATGAAAAAAGTGAGCGAAGAAGAAATTCACGCAGAAGAGAAGAATTTTTCACCAGAAACATCTTTTTAAGTATCTCATCCGAAAAAAAATTGCAACCTTAGAAATTTTCTTTACGATATTGTATATTATTAATACAATAAGAGAAAATGAATATATTATCTAATATATTTGCAGCTATATAAATTAATATGAGAAGAAAACGTTAGTAGATTTTTTTAATATAATTGCAGTTGTTTAAATTACTACCATGAAAGAAAATGAACATATTATTATATATATTATTTAAACTATTTAAAAGCGAATTTATCCGTGTACAAATCCTGTCCACCCATGGAAAAATAAATAAAACTTCTAATTTGCTTTCTTTTTGGCTGCGCATCTATAAAACTAGGTTAAATATATATTTTCCATTTTCGATCATTATTAGAATCTCTCTTTAATGCAAAAATAATGGCAAAAATTCATTAATAAATACATTTATGCTTTTCTTAACCGATTGAAAATTTAAAGCAATTAAAAGCAATATAAAAAAAATGGGCAAGAATAATATAAATATTTTCAACAAAAATCTTCTTTTGAAGCATTTCTTAATTAACTCATTTGTAAAACCGTTACTTTGGGTGATTTTGCTCAACCTAGGAAATGATTCTCTGACTTAAAGAAAAATGGTTCCAAATAAGTCTTTCTTGGCTTCCTTTATTTCCTTATCTCACTGGCTTAGGAAATAAACCCTAAATGAGAAAGGAATAAAAGAAATAAACAAATCGCAAGACACCGTTTGTCGTCGGCGCCTGAGCGGCAATTAGACACAATATGTTCAAATCGTAGAAAAAGGCGAAACAAATTTAAAAGTCATTCAAGGTGAAACTTTCCGAGATCATTCTTTTTTTCTCGCAACTGCGACCTCTATTTTTTTTTCTCCTTCCCTTTTCTTTAAAAAGAGCTTTTGTAATTTGACTTTTTAGCTTATCAAATTCTTTTTTAACATTTTAAAAAATTATATCAATTTGTTCAAGCGACTGATTACTTTTCCTGCGGTTTAAGAATTCTTTAAAAAGATTCTGCTGCTATTGTAGTTGGATATTTTTTTTAATATTTGTCATTTCTTAGCGACCACAAGCTGTTTGATACTTTTATTTTTCCATACTCTTTTGAAAAGACAAGACAGTGTGGGTAAATATTTTTTAAGCTGTTCCATATTTGAATAATAATAATTTTCTCTAGAAACTTTATACATTCGCACTAAATATAGTTCTTATTATCCGAAATAAAAAAAAATACGAGAGTAGATAAAACTTTTTAGAAAAATACTTGCATTCTTCAAGCAGAGGAAAAAGTATTTTTTTCTTGTGGTCTATAAATAAAAACTTTTATATGAACTGTTTTTATTTCGCATAAGTAATCAATATTTGGTTACAGTTAAATTAATTTCATTTCTAAAACCTGAGGAAATTTTCAGAAATCCTATAAATAGTTCAGACAATCATATATGTTGTTTGCTTTATTTTTACTAGAGTTTCTTGATATTAACTTCGTATTTTATTCCATATTTAACAACGAATGCAGCTCATGTGATTCCATGACTCTTTCTCTTATTTTACATTTTATTTAATTCATTTTAAACATTATGCAACCATAATTTCATATTTAAGGTTGCTAATATAGTTATTAATATGTATTATATTATTTTTCGCCTGAAATTCGAGCAAAATAATGTAATGCATTTATTTTTCTTTTGTTACTTTTTGTGAAAGAATGCCATTGCAACTTGTGATTTTTTTTTGAAAATCAATACATTTATGTTTTTAATTTTAATTAATTTTTTTCTTTGAGCATCATTCCTATAAATGAATGGAAAAACGAAAGTGCAATAACATATTTGGACGCTATGCAAAGCCTTCTATACCAGATTATTTAAATTTATCAACAAAGTTACTGTCAATTACTGATAAAATTTTAAGAATTTATTGCAAATAAAAGTGGAAATTTTAATAACTTTTGAATTTAGATTAGAAAATATTAATTGTTTGTTGTTAGCGCAAGTTCATCAATAATGATAGTGCTTTAAACTTCGTGAAGATCTAAACAAAAAAAAAAATACAAATTATGGCTTTGACAATTTGCTCAATGAAATTTAATTATTTTAAACTAACTCAGCCTGCGTTGTTTTACTCACTCATCTAATGTTGTATACTCAGTTTTTCTGAAGTATACAGCATTACCCATTGCCGCAAGCTCTGATATCTATATTTTCTTCTTTTTGCCCCAAAGATTTGTCGAATTTATTGAATTATGTTACTTATAATCATCAAAAATATTGCGCAATATGCAATCAAATGAGTATCATAATTGTTCTGGTAATGGCCTCGTTTTTTCTTTATGTCCTTCGGAAATCATTCAGTTACAATTCGTTCTCCTGGATTGTTTTTCAGATTTTCAGGGAAACGATACCGATGGCTCTGCTTAGGTTATAGGCATTAAATTAAAATTATTTCCCTTAGTAAATAGTTTAGACAGTTTATTTTTAATTAATTGAGAAAAATCATAAAAACATCCCTATAAGTTCACAATATCTTTTAAAAAAAGGATCTAATAAAAACAAAAAGAAGAGGATCAAAAGAAGAGCCGAAAGCTTCTTTAGTTTGATATTCTTGAGAGAATTTTGTTTACTAAAGCTTTTTGAAAATCACAGCATTTGTTTAACATCATATGTGTATCTAATCTACCCTAAAATTGGTCTATCATTGCCTTTTACTTACATTCCCCCGTTCATAATCACTTTGAATTACCGGCAAAAGTTTAATGAAAAATATTCCAAGTAACTGTGAGATTAAGGAATATGTTCCTATTATAACCAAGATTTCTAAAGTGTTCAATACAACAGAGATTTTATCTTCAGTAAGAGTTACATTAAGAGCACCGGAATATTATTGAGAATAAAAATAGCCGAAATGTCACTTGCAGATGAAAGAGAGTTTTCGTAATTAACTTTAGATTTAATTTCTAATAGAAAATTTAGGATAGATAAAAAGAATGATTTAACTTAACTATAAAGCTTAATAATATTTAACTTAACTATTTAACTAACTTAATAAGATTTAACTTAACTATAAGTGGAAAAATATTTGTTTTTTAATGTCAAATTGAATATATGCTGTGTTGCGACTTTTTTCAAGTTCATAGTCATAAGTCGGTAAGTTTAAGAAAAAATAATTTTAAAAAAAATCTCTCAAAAATTAGCGTAATATATGAGTATAGGTTTAATACATGAAGTGAATTTATTTTCATTGACATATGCATAAGAATAAAAATTTCGAAAGATAATGAATGCCGTGCAACTTTATTATTTAAAAGATATTCGATATTTTGCATATCAAATAGCATCTGAATATTAATAATATTGCGTGGAAAAAAATAAAAATTTATTTAATAGATGCATAATGTATGTAAATATTGTTTTTAAAAATTCCATACAATTATAATGAATTGAATACATTCTGCGCGTTCCGAAATTTGAAGAAATCAAATTTTAAGAAAAAGGAAAATATATAAATAAATAAATAAAAACGCCAACTGTTAATTTATAAACTTTCTAATTTTCAAATCTATACAATTACTACAATTTTGCAAACAATGAAATGTCCATTAGATTATTGGATTAAAATTGGAAAATCATTTATTGGTGGTACAAATATTCCCATTATGTGATTTTCCTTGCATCATCATACATATTTTATTAGCAATCAGTATATATCTATTTATAACTGTCTATTCATATCAATCTTATGAAATATTTTTTAAAAATATATTATATAGTCAATTGAAATTCTTAAAAATTTTAATCCTATAAAATTTAATTAGTTGTATAAAAGAAATAGATGGCAAAACTTGCCAAACTTTAATCTTCAAAGAGTTTAGTATGGTCGACTTAAATACGCGTCAACCCAAATCTTCATTTTGACGGGATAGATGTGTAATTTTTTTTATCTAATTATAATAAAATCTTATTCGTGTGATTATAATCTTTGTAAAATATATTCTGTAACCTTTTTAGTGCGTTCGACTTGTATAAGCGTTACCGCTTAACTTTGAAAAGGGAAATATAATGGACTTTAAAAAATAAATTCACAGTTTACTCGTCAAGGCAATATTGCAAATCTAAAGGAAATATATTTAATAATACAACAGATAAATTGTGATTCGACATTTGTTTTAATGAGTGTCTTTGAAAGAAAAGGGAATCTACAAATATTAATATTTCTATAAATTGTTTTCATCATACGATTAGAACTTAAACTATCATAAATATTCCGCATGAAAATTAAAAACTAAAGACAATAATATGAATATGAAACTTTATCACGAAAATGCAAGAATTCGACATGAGTAATATATTTCATCAAATCTAAGAAAATGTTTCTTTCCAAAAAAATAGAATATCATTCACTATGAAGCTACTCCAATTCTAATATACTTCAATAATTGCATTTGAGGGGGAAATTAAAGCATTCACTATGAAAATCTCTAGTTTGAGGAGAAACACTAGTTTCACACCATTTTCTTATTTTTTTATTTATTTATCTTTATATAAATAAAATGTAGTAAAACTGATGGGAAAAGGGATCAATTGAGTTGATTGCACAATTTAAATGAAAGAAAGGGAAAGTACTTTAAACATTAATTTCAATTTTAAATCCTCAGTCAACCATATTTGATATCAAATGGCACTTCTACATATGTAAATAATTTTTAATTCAAATTTAGCAGAGGAACACAGAAAAGAAACGTTTCCATATATAATAAATTGTTTATTGATGTAGAATATAAATATACTTTCATTTCTTTTTAAGAAATGGCTTATCTCCATTTACATTGACTATTTCCTATGAAGTTACAAATTGAATTGAAATTAAACCAAAGCTATAATTCCTATAAAATCTATCAATGTATTAATGAAATTAGAAATTAGAAGAAATTTACAAATTTAAATAGTTCTATAAGATTTTTTCTAATTTATATTTATATTAATTTTGATTATATTAAAAGTTTATAATCAAAAATACCTTAAAATATCATATAAAATTATATTTAAAGTATAATATTTCTTGAAATTCTAAAATTTGGAGATAGAATCTACGAAATTTGAAATCAAAGTTTATTTTTTTTAAATTTAAACTAATAAATTCAATAAAATACGCTGCAGCATTTTATATGTTAATTTTGAAGGATTAATATATTTCCCATATTCCTAACAATAGTTGCATAAACAATATAAGAAGTAATTTTTCGATTAGGTTCAAATTTGTAAATTTAGAAAAAATTATTACTAATTTTATTATTCCAAAAATACCAGAAATACTAAAAACAGCAAATGTTAAAAAAAAATCTGAAATCGATTGAAAAATGAAATAAACATGTATCAAAACATAACTAAAAAAAAACGTTTTAGTTAAATGGTGCAATTATCATAACAGATATTTCAATTTTAAGTTTCTTATTTGGAAAAAGAGTTCTCATTGGCAATAAAGTGACTTAAAGAAATGCTATAAATTTTCGGGCAAAACTTTCACATTATTTTTTGTCACAGGAAGACAGTTTATTTTACAAAAATTTCTTTTTTTTATGCTTACTGTTCCTCCATCTGTTTTTGAAATAAAACAAAATCTAGGGAAACATTGTTTCATTTTTCAAAGCTAAATTAAGAATGATCTCTTTTATATTACAAAGAATAACTCTCGAGAATGGGAAATAAGAAAGAAAAAAATATTCCATTGTTCTTCTGCCAGACATGAAAGGTGAATATTAATGGTCAAGTGAAAAGTAGAATCTAAAAGCAAAGTTCTGTTTTTAAAGACATCTAAACAACGAAATCTACTCAAAACTTTTATTTTGAAAAAGTAGAATAGGCGAACGTTTTTTTTGAAAATTCTCAATCCGAAGAAAACAGGCTGAAAAGTAAAGCATTATTTATTCAAATGTTTAGAAACCCGCATTGGTATATCTCTCAGAAAATAGGGTATATTTTATCTTCAGAATACATATTCTAAACTAAATTAACCAAGCATGTTTAAAGGAATATATTCCGTTACTCTGACCTCTCAAAAATTGTGGATTTTGATATATTAAATATCCAATAATAAACTTATTGGAATGTTATATATTAAATGCTGTTCACCATATCGAAATTTTTTGCTGCTTCATTTACTATTTCATTTCAGAAAGAAATATATGAATCGTGCCTAATCGTTTCTAATCACGACTTCCTTAAATCGATTATTCAATACTCAACCAATGGAATGGGCATTTTTAATTTGGCATGTTAATTCAAAAGTACATTATTCGTATTCCTTTAAATATTGCCTTGATCATCCTTAAACATTTTTAAGAATTCATACATATCCCTTCGAATAATAAAGGAGAATGCATAATTATGTATAGCCAATTTACAGCACCGACTATTATACTTACAGTTAACAAAGATTGCAGTGAACTAGTGGTAAGAGCTCGGACGGAGGAATTCATGACCGATAACCCATTTCATCAGTCGTGTATGTGTTTAGTAAATACCACATCCGATGTGGTGGATAAAACTTACCCCCACTGAATAGAGAAAGGATGTCAGCACAGGCGTCATCCACGCCATCTGATCGGAGTTTAAAGTTACAAGGTTCATCCCAGATTTAGCCTGAGGTGACTTTCAAATGGAAAATTAATAAAACTTAACTACAACTACCAAATTTGGCACTGCTATATTAGAGTGCTAGCGAATTAATATTCATCTCGAATGGATTTTAAAATTTTAATTAATTTAATAAAAAAAATAACATTTAGTGAAATTTGATATTTTTATTCGTTATAATTGTGAGCGATGATGTAGTGCTGAAATAATTTGAATACTAACTTAAATTTTTTTAAAAAAAATCTAAGATATCAATTAAATTGTTGTAAAAAAGTTCTGCAAATGTTGACTAATTAAAAAAAATTAATTAACAATTATATGTCTTATTTTTAGAAACCATGCAAATTGTCCATTACTACTGCATATATATATATATATATATATATATATATATATATATATATATATATTTGGATTTTTTTGACAGTGCTGATAATGAAGGCATCCGATTTAAAGAAGTCCAATCGATCCATTGAGGATATGCCAGTATGAAGTTATGCTTTCTTTATTAACGATCTTGCCCGGTTTTTTTTTTCACAGTGTTCCATTGTACTTAAATTAATTAATTACCTTTTTTTGACACTGCTGTTATTTATTGCAATGAAATTATTATTTATATTAAATAAATTATCGTTTTATAAATTTATATTACTTTCTTTCTGTAATACACAGAATTCCTTATTTATTGGAATAATTTTTATTGAATAATGATCTGAGATGCTAAGTAAATTATAAGTTTAAGGATCATAAATAAAATATGAAGCATATTCTAGAACACACAAAGTTTTCACTGTTAAATATTTCTACTATATAACAGTATATTTTTACTAAACATGTTTAATTCCATCAAGAGATTTGATTTTACGCTTTCGTTTCAAATAGAAATTCAAATTTTAAGTGAAATGACAGAAGAAAAAAAAATGGAAAAGGCATAACTCGCTGAACTAAACGATATAAGGTTTTTCAGTTCAATGTGAATTTAATTCTATCTAAATTTTGTTTTAAATTACTTTAACCAGGAAACCATTAAAAATAAATTACGTAACAATATTAATTGAAATACTTCTCAACCTATAATCTGCGAACCAGTTTGTCACCAAAGGTGTGTTGTAATCAATTATACTTTTAGTGATATGATTAATCATTTCGATCATATACTAGCAAAAAGTAGCTTTCATACTAAATGAATGGAACTTATTTTGCATTTAATCATCATACTAAAAGAATAATTGGTTACAACTCACCTTTGGTCATAGTCATTCGCAGGTCATAATCATTTGGTTAATCATTCGCAGTATTAATTCTCTTCTATCTGGTATTTTTTTATTTGTTATTTTATATAAAAAATTCTGTTTATTCAATTAAGAAAATATTTCTTGTACGTGATCAGTAGGGCCGAATGCTCAAAACACAGATTTTAGTGCATTCTTTTTTATTTCTTTTATTTTATTTCTTTTCTACGAAAGTTCACAAATTAATAAAGAAAATACATGAACCTGATTTTTTTCTTTATTTCAACCACTAACGTAAGTTTTGAAAACAATAATCAAAATGATTCCAGAACAATTTCAATACAAAAGAAAAAAAACTCTTTAATTTTGAGTAATTAATGCAATTATAAATTAGAAAGATAGAAAATTATTAAATAGATTAAATAATTTTGTAAAGCTTATATGTACTGTTTAAAATTATGTATAAAGTTAAAACTTTAATATAATAACTATAAGCAGATTGAAATTCCTATCTTTACGTTTACAAGACATCAACCAGATTCAAAAATTAACATGAATCTTTTTTTTTTTTTTTTTACCAAATTTATGTTTACTATTTCACAAAAGCATCTGAATAAGAATGATCCAAATTACTAAAATTAGCAATTTGATTTACATTTTTCATGCGAAATTTTCGATTAACTTGTCTATTTATACTATGTAGGAATTTTTTCAAACTAAATAATTGCTAAATTTTTTAAACTAATATGTCTTTAAATCTGAATAAAGCAATGTGTAATTGAAACAAGATAGGAAATTATTAATTTATAATTTCTAAGTCACCCTTTGTTTCTTCTTCAATTTAACCATATTGTCTTGGAGACGCTGAGTTTATTAATATTTAAATACAGAGAAATTCCTGTTAATATTTAATGCAGAGAAATTAATTAATATTTAAATGCAGAGAAATTTCCTGTTTTACTGGATCAACAAAGTAAATAAAAAAACTTTAAACATAGATGATTATGAAATTATGTTAATTTTTAGGCAAATAAATCATTTTTATCACATAAACAACATCAAATGGTGGGTTTAATATCATTTATGCCAAAATACAAAAGAATAAAATTTCATGCAGAATGATTCAAAAAACCCAATCTGAATTCGATTTTTTTCAAGTAAAAAATATTCAATAAAATACATATTTTAGAATCTAAAAATTAAGAAAATTTTAAAAAGTGAACATAGAGATAGATTAAATCAAAATATTTCATCCCTTAATAAGGATTCTTAATTAGATTGATACTGAAATGGGAAATATTAATGCATTTTTATAAATTGCATCTGGAGTTTTATTTATTTTCCACAACTACATTCATGATTTCAAAGGCTCGAAATAAAACTATAACCTCATTCAAAAGATATTCATGGGCTTCTTCAAAAAGAAATCAAACATGAATATTCTGGATATTGTAATTTGTAATAGTCGAAAAACATGAGCATACTAAGGTACGTTTCGATGCAAAGCAGAATATTATTTTTTACCAAAAAATTGGAGTTTTATATTTCTATCTCATACAGCAAATTATTTTGTTTTATTAATACACTTTTTTCAATTTTGTGAGTATTTTCGAATCACATGATATATATCATATTTGCTTAATGAATCTTACATAATGAATATCTTTCATATCGTCTAGCATTTGCGAATTTGATCGAGAACAGATATATGCTATTTTCGAAAATTAGTTTCTTTAAGAACTGTAATAAAAGTTATTTTAAGAACCCATATGAAAGCATTCATGTCTCATGGAACTTTTCAGATTTAATAGTGAAGAGCGTAGAAATAATTTAAGGCTGTAAATTTCAGACTGAAGTATCTGGCAGTATCTAGAGTTACTAGAAAATATTTTCCAAAGATTATTCCATTCGACTCCTGAAAACAGATTTATTAAATTTATTATTTCCATTTACAAAATATATGCAGAGTGAATTTGTAAGACTTCTAAAATATAGTTGAGTTCATATACAGCATGAATTTTGACTAAATTAACTTTCTTATTTTCTTAATTTCAATCCGGAATGTATTGAGACTCGCTTCAGAAATTCAAACTAAAGTCTGAACTCCCTCATTAAAATGGTTGGACGAATTTCAATAGACAATCTAAAGTTAGACTAATTCTTTGAAGCATTACAATTTCATAATTATTCCTATAAACTATTAATCGGCTACTTATTTTTATATTACTTTTTTTCTTGGAAATAAGTATTGATGTTAATTAATTGCAAATTATAAATTTGAAAAATATAAAGGAAAGTAAATATTTTTAAATAGATTATTACATACATTTCATTAAATAATAAAGACAGAGAAAAATTCAAAAATGTAAGAAGGGTTTGAATTTTTTCAAAATCTAGTCTAACGGTATGTTAAATCATTTCTGGCCATTTCGTTAATTGCAATAAATTTATCGTTGAAGGAATTCCTAAACTTGTAATTGCCTATTAAGCTATATTTCTTGTAATTTTATCTTTCCCTTGCAATTTTATATAATAATTAAATTAAAATTCTATAAATTTTCAAATTTATTCAAAAAGGATTTTTTCCTGATGTATCTATTTTTAAATATATTATAAAATATATTATTTTTATTTTTTAAAGAAATTTAAAAGGTTTTGTATTTGATTCTTGAGAATAGCGAGCATTTCATTAAGTGAGCTACATCTTGACGTGCAACGTAAATGGGCTACAATTTCTTTTGGATTTCATTTCATATTTCTCTAATGAAATATTCTTGAGGTCCTTCTCGTCAAACAATCGTAGAATAAAGGTCGTACGTTTTATTTATTGAATAATTCTTAAAATGAACTTCTGCATCATTGTCCATTATGAGAAAATGAAGAAATCACCTTTTCGTATAGTTATTTTTTACATCGTTTCAATATACCTTACTGGTACTTAATGTTGCATCAGCTGGGAATCAATGTTGTGCTAGTTGCATCTAATATAATAAACTTAATATTCTTTTAATATCAGAATAGATGTCTCAATAATGTCTGAGTCATGCTTAACACTTACCATATCTTTCATATTGATCTAGTTTGTTCTTCAATGCTCTGGCACGACAAATACATCTTGCTTTCTATAACGAAGATTATTACTCGCAAGTTCCAGAGGAGCTGATTATAACTTTTTGAGATAATTTTTATATAACTCCCACATGAAGAATGTTTTATCCATAGATCGCAACATTGGTCATTATTTTTGTAAGGATAAAATTGGATTACTAGTACTTCTTCCTCAGTCATGTATTTCATCATAATTGTTTTCAAAGCCTTGCATATAAATATTCCGGAAAGATTTGGGAAATTATTTATTTAATTTACTTTATTATGGAGAATTCTATTGATAACTTAAGATTATTTAAATATTTATAAGCATAAATAAAGATGTCATTAATTGCTTATAATTTTTTTAAAATTAGTAAGAATAAAATTTGATCAGCAATAATTGATAAGAAATGAATAGCTAACGTAGACTAAACATAAAACTATCTGGTATTATATATTATCTAGTCTAGTACATATTGAAGAAAGTAATTTATGCTTATTTCTTAAATATTACAGAGAATATAAAATTTTGGCATGTATTATGAAACTTTAGATTGAAAGAATGAGTTAAAAATTTTGCTTTTATTCTTGATTTCTACACTTAACACATATAATTAAAATCATAAGAGAAACATTTTATGATCTCATAGTGTTTTTAAATTGCCGTTTTAATCGGATTTATTTGACCCGAAATGTTTCTGAACTTATGAAAAATGACTGAATCAAGTTATTTTATAGTTGTTAGCGATGAAGTTGTGTTATTTCTCTGCATAGAATTTTCTTTTATTTATATATTTTCTGCGATTTTTTTAAAATGTGGCAACGATATGTCATTGGGGTCATTATTAAATGACACTGGTTTTTCTTAGCTATATTTCTTAAAACCTTACAACTTGAAAGGATAAAAAATAAATTCCTGCAAAATATTTGTTTTGATAATGAATCAATTCCCCAACAAAAACGTTGGCGATATAAACTTACTTCTGCCCAGAAAAATTTGGGAAAATAGTTGATAATTCAGTTCAAGCTTTTTTAAATTATAAAAATGGTGCAATAGAAGAACAATGACTTCCTTACATGGCTGGCATACAGTATATATATAAAAATATTCCATCCAAATTGATACAGTGATATCTTATAAACCGGTTGGGAATTCAGCCGTTTGATATTAGAGTATTGCAGTGGAAATGATGACAAATAAAACGTCTCCAAAGAGTGAGTCCGACAAAAAGAAAGGTTTAATTTAAACACAATTTATTAAAAGGAAATAAAATTGAACACATGATGAACTATTTACAGATATGAAGGGTAAAACTTATAAAAACATAAACGGTCATTACAGGACCTGAGACCAGTACCGAACCGAACCATCCTACAAACATAATTACACGCATTTATATCATGTCTTAATTCTTAAATTTGTATATTAGCTACAGTTGCCAGGTTAAATAAATGTCAGATACGATACCGATTAAATAGTTAAATGTTTAATGTCACGTGAAGTGATTTACTCATACTAATGACGCACAATAGCAGGTTCAAAATGCATTGCATCATTTTTCAATAAAGTACGTGAGACAAAATAAATGGAATTTAGAATCTTAATGCCGAAATTTCCTAACACAAATAAGGAATTAAAAATGCGATAGCTGAACTTCTCTGTGTGAAAAAGCGATAAATGTATTGGAAAAGAAAACGAATCAAAGCCGAAAAAAATCCCGCCATGCGAGCTATAAGTGATTTAACGTATGAACTTAGAGGCGCGAATAGAATTCGTGATAACTTCGCTTCCTAAAAATTATGTTACATTCTAAAACAAAGTACTACTATGCTTAGAAATACCAGAAAAATTAGCGGGACTTCCTGATAAAATAACATGCAAAGGGATGCATAGCTCTTGTTTTCACTTCACAAATGATATAACTGATGACTATTTCATTTCAAAAATTATACAAGAAAATCAATTTTATTAATGCAATGTATCTTGATAAATCTATTAGTAAAAGACTATCCAAAGGTCTAAATAGGATATTAGATTTCAACATCGTTAGAAGAGTTGTGGATACTTTGACAATATTTAACTACAAAAATATCGTAGACTTTAGGTTATTATTAGGGTTTGCAATATCGGACCAGAAGTTCAATACTGGTATGCGGTATTTTTTAGATCTTAATACCGGGATATCGATTTTAATACCGGTAGCAGAAATTTTAGAAAAAGAAAAAAAAAAACACAACTATCTCTTTGTTTTATTTGCAAGTTTTATCAGACAGTGCAAATATCACAAAAAATAATTTGTAACTTATAAATTATAACAGTATATAATCACAAAAAAGTAAAGAAACATCTTATTTATTTAAATCACAAAAAAGTGTAAATATCACTATTCAGTCTGTGGTACTATTACAAATTTTTGGAATGTGATCTCAATAAACATAAGGCACCAATTCTACTGTCATTAAGCCTGGAACGTAATTTTGTGCAAAAATTACTACCTATCAAAAACGCTCTTTCAGCATCTACGGTAGATGGTGGTACTGCAATGCGCGATACACTTTTTCCAAGAATTTATCTTTAAATCCATCATCTTCAAATAAATCGATTTCTCGTTGGATAGTTTTGGATATAGCTGATTTCTGTATTGTATTTTGGTTTGTTGAAATTCTTTAATTTATCGCTAATTCTAATTTTTTCAAGAGGTAATTCCTTTTCACTATCGACATTAATCTTCGATAACTGTACCGAAATCTTCTGAATGTTGAATAGGTTTGTGGGTAAAAAAATGTTAAGAAAATTTACTCTAAACTTGATCAGATTTGAATTGATTTGTCCCCTTTCTTCATTTTCTTTTTTAAAATCATTATAATTATGTAAATACCATAAGACATTTTTTATTTCGGTATGCCTTTCTTCTGTACGATTTTTCAATGTAATATATAATTAATTCTTCAGATAATGATGTGTGCGGTTCTTTCAATGACTGCAACATGAATTTATTGTTGCATTAGCCGTTAATAAATTAGAATCTCTCCGACATAATGAATCAACAGCCCGTTTTATTGGAAGTAGAACTGATACAGTTCTGGATATTAAGTCAAATTCACAATCTGAAAAATTAATTTGCAGGTTTAAGTCGATTATTGCTTTTTGGATTGGGTTTCTCAGTTTCAAAAATCGTTCCATCATTAGAAGTAAACAGATTTTAAGAACATAAATTTTTCATTTATTCTTCATAATTTAATGTTTATGCCCCCTTTATTAAATAAAAATTGCTCTGAAATATTTTACTGTGCATTAGTACCTTTTTCGTTCTGTATTACTAATCATCTGTAATGTTTAAGTCTCATAAAACCGCGTGTCTTCATTGTTGAATATAATCATTTACTCATTTCATCTCTCGTCTCACCCTTATTTTGTTGAATTAAACTCATCCTAACGTATCCGCAAATGCGCGGAGGGTTTTACAATCCGTTGACAAAAATTATTTTATCACTTCTCTTGATTGTACGATGCAAATTTGTATTCACAGTCTAATTAATTTCGTCCATTAGAGAGACATAAAAACAAAAACGTATACTATATTTTGCTATGCTGACGATCCCTGAACATATAGTGGAGACAATTAAAAAAAAATGTCTATTAAGTACCGACAAAATGGTATTTAAACTTGTGAATACAAAATTGTACAAATGGCTCAAAATACCAGTATTCGGTATCCCGTTATACCAGTATTGCAATCCCTAGTTAATATATTTTGTTATAGTTCTTATGGCAATTTTATTGCCAAATGACTTACTCTTAATATTGATATATGCCTAAGGGAAATAAATGCGAGTATAATATAATGAGCATAGCTTAGAATTAATATGCTTTATACACACACACACACACACTCATATATATATATATATATATATATATATATATATATATATATATATATATATATATATATATATATATATATATATATATATATATATATATAACTTTTTCTTTAATTCTTTTCTAATATTTCTTCTTCTTTTTAATATTTTCTTCTTTAATTCTTTCTTCTTTAATATTTTCTTTTTTAATATTTTTTAATAATTTTTTTGGTTTAATTTTTATTTGATTTTTGTTTTTCCTATTAACTTGATTCTAATACTTTAGTATATATATATATATATATATATATATATATATATATATATATATATATATATATATATATTATTGGGCATTTTATTGGGCTGAATCTCGCATTCATCTGCTTAGACAACATTTAATTTTCTCATACTAAATTTAATTTTATATTAATAAAACAATAATTAATGCTTGATAATTTATGAAATTGTCATATATGATTTGAAAACTAATAAAATAACCTTTTCAGAAAATTCCATAGTAATTAAAATAATATCGTTTCAAATTGTTTTAAATTAAGAAGATAACATCTTGATTTTTAGATATGAACTGCTTTGCATTATTATGCATAAATATCGACAAATCCCTATGATTCGAGTACAGCCTTATAATTTGGGAGGATATCTAATTTTTTAACTGAAGGAATATTTTAAAACCATCAAAATTATTTTCAGCACTAAAAATCAGTTTCCATTCATAAATATCTGAGTTTGCAAGTTACGAGTGAGAAGAAATAATTCTTAATTAAATCATAAATAATTACGTATAATTAAGTTTCTAGCTGTTTCATACAACAAAAAGAAATATACAAGTGGTTATCAAAATTATGAAAACACCTTAGATTTAAAAAGAATCCTTTATTAGTATGGTGTAGGACCACCTGTGGCATGCGATACAACTCGGATGCGCCTAGGAATCGATTCACACAAGTGTTGAATGGTGTTTAGAGGAATATTGTACCATTCTTCCTGGAGATTTTGTAAAAGTTCTGGAAGAGTTGCCGGTGGAGGATATTGATTCCGTATTGAAAACTCTAAAATAGACAATAACGGTTCAATTATATAGAGGTGGGGTGACTGCGCTGGCCAAGACAGATGTTTAACTACATCCTTGAGTTCATTAAACCACAATTGGACCTAGCAGCACTGAATGGATATGTTCATTATCATCCTCGAAAATTCCATCTCATAGGATGGACCTGGTCAGCTAAAATTTCTCTGTATTTCTCCTCAGTGATCCTTTCTTTCAGTCTTAAGATTTATCCAGCAGAAAACCATGACATGGCTGCCCATATCATGATTGATCTATCTCCATGCTTGACAGTTTGAAGGAGACAATCACGATCATACGCAATGTCTTCCAAACGTACATCCGTCCTATTGTCGGTAAAAGTTGAAACAATATTCATCAAACCATATTACTTTCTTCCATTTATCAATCGACTAGGTTTTGTGAGTGTGACACCACTGTTGACGACGTTTACCATTAACGTACCTGACAAGTGGCTTGGGAATTGCTGCTCTGCCACCATAAATGTTCTGTTCATGAAGGTGCCTTCTAACTGTAATCATTGACACTGGATAATCCAGATATGTATTGAGCTCTGCGATCACTTTTGCTACAGTTGTTTGGTTTTTAGACATTACAATCTGCTTCAATACCCATAGGTCTCTTTCATTGAATTTCTCTTTCCGTTCACTATTTTGCTTTGCTGAGCTTCTCTTGTTGTGCTGTGTCTATTCTGCCATGGCATTAGACACCATAACTCTAGAAATGCCAAAAAGTTCGGATGTTTCGATCACAATTGCTCCAGTTAGACGGGCTCCAATTAGACAATTCGGCATCTTTGAATATCTGAGAGGTCCGACATTTTACGATTTTGACAGAAAATACAAGAATTAAAGAGCCGCAATAAAGCTAACACATACTACCAGAATATAGACATTGCTATTTATAAAAAAATACAAAACTTGTGGCAATTATAATATTTTAATGCTTAAGAAATACATTCAAATATATCACTTTTTTCCCCAGATGTTTCCATTATTTTTATAACGACCTGTATGTATGAAGTGAAAATAATTCGCCATCGATATGAGATAATTTTATTTATTTTTTACTGAGTAACATGTAAAATAAAAAATAGAGATTTATGTATGTTTTATTTAGTAATAAACTGTTATAACACTATTTATATTACGATGAATTATTGAAATATTTAGTTCCACAATAATGCAATATTCTTATAACAAATTGCACATTTCAATAAAATTATTACTCAGTTTTCGTAATAAAACCCCTGCCTATTTTGGATATAACATCTTCAGCAAAACTTATTCAATCTTATACAATAAACAGCCTTCCACAAATCTTTTGAAATATCTTCAATGCATGATATTCCAGCTATTGTTATTGCATTAAATATAATAGAGGTGTACAAATGCAAAATACATTTATAGCAATTGGACTACATAAATGGAAGACACAAATAGGTGTCGTTAACAAGCAGTTGAAAAGAGCCTGCGAGCGACTTGCAAAGACATTTTCTAAAATTTCGCGTCTGACATCGTTAAAACTTGCTTCATAAGTTTGTATGATTAATATAAAATCGTTAGAAAACTCCACCTACCCTTTTAGCCCCCATTTGTTCTCCTGCTTTAGAAGTTGTGACCCAGGCGTCCACGACATACTTTGAAGGGCGTCACCCGCTAATTATTTGCTTATTGTTCTCCTATCCATTGTGCCGTAAGGGGAGCCGAAAATGACACCGCGCAGGAAAGAATGGAAAGTTGAATAGCTTGTGCGCTCCGGAATCCAAAGAATGGTTATTCAACGCAGTGGAGTTCCACGGACCTGTTCTGTTTGAGTGTAGAAAGGCGTTTTGTGTGCTTGTCGATCAAATCTTCGAAGTTTATTTTTGTTGTGTGGGGGGTAAGTTGATGTATGAAGTTGTGAAGGGCTTAAATTGTTCTAGACAGCTTTTCTTGTTTGTTGATGAAAGTACAGGAGAAGAATAAAATGCTCACTAATTTTATTTTATGTTAAATTTATGTAATGAATATGAGAATAAATTTTTGAAATAAATGTACTCACAAATTTAGTTTTTATCAAAAAAGTGAATTCAATTGAATTAAGATATAAGGGATATATATAACATAAAAATAATTTATACATAATAGATGTAACATAATATAAAGATATATAACATAAATATTTACAAGTAAAGTTTGCAAATCAGAAAGAAAATTGCCAGTTGTTATGCATTTTGCTGTTATGTCAAAATATTAAAATACCAAATAAATCATCAAATAAAGATCAATCATCAAATCAAGAAACAGAAAAAAGTTCACTGCAATTAAAAATTTTGTTGAATTTAGCCGTAAGAAGTTTTTACATATCAGAGAATTTTTTTGTTTTTTCCTTTTATTTGTAGTGAACAACTTTAATATGTATCTTATTCCTTTTATAACTGTAAGAGAAATTCATTGAAAGAAGTACTTAAAAAAAGACAAACATTAGTATATTCTATCCTAAAACAAATTTTGAACTCCCTTATTTTGCGGCCCATTTTATCGATTGAAATATTTGACAGAAGAAATGTTTCAATCGATGTTGTCTTCAGTACCTATGTATTGACCCAGGAAGTTTAAATTTATAGAAAAAAAAATGTAATTCAAATTTTGCATTTTATTTTAATAAATTATGTATGGGATTTCGATGTTTTATCTAAATGCTTTATTTATAGGTTCCTAAGAAAGATTGTCTGCAAAAGTCTATGTATGATGTCTCAAATTAGCTGTAATATTTAAGTTCATATTTTTCTCTCTAAGTGTAAATATATAGTTTTTTTTTACAAATGACAACAAATTTATCTCTCGATATTCTATCTTAGCAACATGATTTTTGTTCTGAAAATATAATTCGCTAGCTAATAAGTATTTTAAGGGACAGTTTTATTCTAAGCATAAGATACAAATTTATCAATTTCAACAATTTCAAGTAAAAAAAGTAGTGTTCGATGAAAAGTTTCATAAAATTCAAATCTTATGTTAAAGAAAATGTCATGACTATATGTTACGTATTTTAAGACAGTTTCATCATATCTGAAGCTCTTCAACGGTAAAATTACTTCTATAAATAATCATAATTTATTAATAAATAAATGCTTATATTCTGGAATTGTTTCGTTTTAAATAGCAATATAATAAATTTAGTATAATAAATAATAACATCATGAAATTAATATAATAAAATTTCCTAATAAATATTTACAAAAAGCAAAATTTGAATATTGAAACTGGTAAAAAAATCACGCACAGATAAATGCAATAATAGCTGGATATTTTGATAACAGAATAAATTTAATATTGAATAGAATTAAAAGTAGAGCAAACTCAAGAAATCACAGTAGTTTTTAAAACGTTTCTTTGTATCCTGCAATATTATATTGATTCTTTATTTCAATCTCTATTCTTATATTCAAATTGTATTCATTCTGCTTTCTTGAGAATTTCTTTTCAGTTGATAAAAATAAAAATAAAACCTGATGTCAAGAATAACGACAAATCGATCCACAGAACACAGAAAAACGGCTCATGGATTTCAATTTAAATGTCCTAGAGATTAAGATTTTGATAAATACGATGTCCTCCTTTTTCTTCCTAGGTTTCCTGCTACGCGTCAAGATTTATGGTCTTTTTCCGGAGTGAAATTCCGTGTATACCAACTTGCCCAAACTGAAACATCATCCATAACGGTGACTGTAACTGCTTTCCAAAGTTTTGCATTCGAAGAACTTCGCCGATTTCATTTGAATTGATGGACAGGCTGCAGATGATGGACGTTGGAAACTTCAGATTTTATATCCATTCAGGATTTACTGTTTGAATGTCAAATTAGTTTTTATTCAATATCTATCACATGAGAAAAAAATTGAGAAATTGAATATCTATCTCTAATATATTTTCTTAGTTTCATATAATTGCATGAAATACATGATCATTTGTTTAAATTTGAAATTTGGTTTTCACTTGCATTGGAAGAATATGAGGAAATGATTATAAATTTTATCATTTGACCAGAAAAACATCATTTAACATCATTTGGCCCTTGATGGTAAATTACAAAGGAATTGCCTTCCGCAAATACCTGCTACAGATCATGATGCAATAAAAATATGTGTTAAAATAATAACAATAATGTGTGTATACAAGAAATATCACAATTTCATGAACTGATATATATATATATATATATATATATATATCTGTGTGTGTATGTGTGTGTGTGTGTGTGTGTGTCACATTGGTAAAACAGTCTTTTTTTAAACTTTTCTTTTTCTGCATAATTTTAAAATTGAATTTTTATTCAAAAAATTTATAAGGCTCTCTTTATTGTTTATGGTGACTCAATGATTTTATAACATTAACTGAAATAATCTAGCTTACTTTGATTTTTAGAATTCAATTATATTATTGGAAATTTCTAGTTGTGCTTTAGAAATAAAAATTATGTCATTTGAATGCTAATTTTGATTTTTGCAAAGATTTAATATGTAAATAAATAATAAAATAATAAGTCAAATTTTTTAATACGCAAGAATTAGTTCATTATTATCATAGTTCATATCAAGCATTGTTCATATTGTATCTGAATGTATGAATTGCAAGAATAAATAAACTTTCTACTTATTCCTTTAAAAGCTATGAAATAAAGAAAGAATTGAATTTTTATGACTAAAAATAAAAATCAATAAAATTAATGCCACAATCAAATTATTAAGAACAACAATTTAAACAATCTTAATTTTGAAATTTCCATAAAAAAGGTGCAAATTTCCAAAAAGAAGGCAGAATCCATTTAGAAATATTTGTTGCAGTTAGAAAGTTGCAGTTTTTAAAGAAATGCAAATATTATACTGTAAAATAACTCAACTATTTAAAATTCTGCGAAAATACAGAAAACTTTTTTTATTTATTCATGTAAAGCTATTTGTTGTTCAATGCATTAATTAGTTATTATTAAATCTTCAATAGATTACATTAACGACTTAAATTTTTCTTTTAATTCTATGCTCTTTATGTTTTTGATATCATTTTTAATGACAAATGAGTTATTATTTAAAGAGCCTAATTAGTTATAAGAACATACAATTACTCCAATATAAATGCTTTATGAACCATCTATGTTTTATATACTATAGATATAATAAAAATGTTTGTAAGACAATAAAAAGTTTTCATCTGCCATGCATTTTATTAAATTAATTGGTACCCTTTTTCTTTTCACGAAGACAAATTTAAAGCTCCACTTTAATTAAAGAAGTAATTTTAAACTCATTTTCTTTTTTCTTGCATCTCGAGCAATTAATTGAATGGTTCTGAACTTCGAAGTGCTTTTTTTATAAATCTCATTTCTGATCTTTTCTTATAAAACGGATTATTTAATTTTTCTTTGAGCTATTCAGTGAAACGAAATATTTTTGAAAGCTGTAATTATCTTTAGTACAGTCATTTTAATTAATAGATTTTACAAGTCTTGTCTTCAACCATTATTGTTACTAGTTAATTAATCTGACTACGATGGTATATATTTAAAAAAAATACATTTTATAATGCTGTTTCGAAAGTCCTCGAAAAAAAATTCTTAAAATGACTGCTCCAAAATTTTCAATTAGCAAAATTAGTACAGAAATGTTATTTTTTTCCGTTTCAATCAAATATTGAAAAACTATAGAAAAATTAATGTATAAAGTATCAGATCTAATTTATTCAGTGGCACGTATAATAAATTTGAATTTTATGTTCCTTACCTTGATTAATATTTAATTCCTCAGAATGATTGAAAGTGATTTCCTAAAACTTGAATCTAACATATTTTTAAAGAAATATATTTTTATCAATGTATTGATAGATTTAAATTTATCATAAAACATATTATAGATAAAATATTGGAATTCTAGATATATGTTTGAATCCTGTATATTGATAATTAACATAAGATAGATGCTCTATGTTCGTATTCAAAAAATGAATTAATATAGAAGACAAATAAAAAAATTATGTTTTTTTTTATTTGCTTAGTATCCTATTTTTTTCTTTCTCTTACCTTAAAATAAAATTTAATTAATTGTAATTCAAGTGTATATTGGAAACATTTGTGGAACAAATTTAATCATAAATAGAAAATGAGAATTCATTAATAATTAAATATTGACTGATTTTGTTTTAGAGATTTAATTTAATTTTCTTTTTACTGTTTTAAATTTTTCGATTTAGTAATTAGAGATTTATTTCAAATTTCTTTTTTATGGTTTCATTTCTTTAAAGTTTCTGAAAATAGTAGTTTTGAAGACACAGCTATTCTTTTATTATTTTTTTAAATTCTGTTTTCGCTTTCTCGTTTACAAAAAATGCACAGAAAAAGTATTGTGATGGCCGAAAAATCACCTTGTGCCCGAAAAATATATTTTCAAAATTAGTTCAGTCTTTCTATGAACATAATAACTCAAAACCTTTTTAAGAAGCTAGACGGATAGAATTTGTTGCATATTTTCTACTTTAAATATGCATATTTAAATAATATTTTGAATGATATTCATTCATACCAATTCTGTCTATCTAGCTGCCGAGTATTAATGAACTCGATAACTGCATATGAAAAAAAAAGCTAAATGAGACCATGTTATTAGCCTTACCATCTAAATTGGGATGAAGCTTTAACATCAAACCTCATGCATATTAACATGTAAATAGGCATAAGATTTGGAACCAGATCTGTAGTGACCATCTGCTTATCTGTACTTCTACAAGGATGTAAACACGAAAACCGAAAGAAAATCATTGGCATAAGTAAATGAAATTTGGCTATTGCAATTGTTGTTCTATTTCAAATTTTTGTTTCCATCGGTCAGAAACAGGCACCTGGAATACACATTTGGTTTTCTAGTGTTGTGTGACAACCGCTTATCTGTTACAATTACTTTGAAAGTCGACGAATATGACTTGTGATAGGCCTTTTCGTAATTATTGTTTGAAAATGGAATAAGGTTTATAATTAAAAAAAAAATCAATTTTTTATAAATTATAACAAATGTTTTTTTTATATATAAGTGTGTCTTTATTTGCAAATTACAGAAGCGGTCTATGCATAAAAGAAGCACTGTGGCATATTCAGCTAATCAGATTTTTTTAATGATTAATAGATGATTAAGCACGCCTTTGTTGGCCGGTTTATTAACAGGTTTTCCTTCACAAGCTATTTTGTCTTTAAGTATCATTTCCTCAAAGGAATATAGTGATACTTGTTCTGAACAGATTATCTGTCTGTACATCTGTTCTGATACTTGTTCTGTACAGATACTTGTTGATACAGTAGAACAAGTACATATCTGATACTTGTTCTGTACAGACGATCTGTTCTATCTGTGTACAGACGATCATCCGGCCAATACTGAACGTAGCAGTACCGACAGGCTAGAGTATAGTGATTTGTTGGATAATTGATTGTGGTGAAGTTTAATACTTACGAAGTGAACACCAAATATTCCTAAATCTTTCATAAAAATAATCGATGTACCTCATTCATCTAACTTTAAGGTTATTAAATTAATTATGTTTCCTTTTATGCTGAATACGAATATTTGTAATCATTTGAATTTCTATTTCATTTATTCTCTAAGTACAGTAATATAAGAACACTTTGGAAAAGAATAAAAGAATGAAAATTGAAAAAAAATCATTGTATTTTTACGTTTTCATCAATACGTTTTATCAAGGATAAATTTATTCATAATTACTCACTTTACATAAATCAGGATTTAAAATATATGAATGCATTTTGCATAAAATTTATTCCTGTAATCATATGATATTTAGTTTTAATTATGTGTCTTTGATATTTCAATTTAACTAACTTTATTCAATTTTGCGCCTTCTCTTCAATCCCGTCTTTTTCTCGTTGATTTTGTTCTAAAGGACTGCACTTTATTAATTCCTTGTGAGAATCTCATCTTATAACATCATTATTTTAGCTTTACATTATTTTAACACTTTTTGAAGTTATGAAATGAAATATTTAAAGTCTTAATTTAAATAAAATGACAGGCTCACGTTTCATGAGAAATTCTTGTACAACTTAGAGGGCCAATTTTTATCTTATTTGAAAATTAAGGATACAATTTATTAATCCTCAGTTACAGTACGAAGTATTTCATTATTTAGAATCCACATGAAAATGCCTTAAGCTTATATACATTAAATAGTTACTATAATATAGTTATAGTAACTGAGCGTTCAATCTAATAATAAAGAATTTTCAGAAATCAAAAGCACTCTTCGAAGTACTCTTTTTATATTCACAAAATTTTAATGAAGCACATACATTTTTAATCAGGGAAATTTTAATAAAAATTTTATTAGCTTTGAAATCATAAACAATTTTCAAATAGAATTTAGAAAATTTGTATGCAGGCAAGTATTTCCTAATAAACACTAAAGAATATATTTCATTAATTTGTTAACCATAAATTATTAGTATATTGAATTGTGTTTCAAAATAAAAGATTCCCAGTAACTTTAATATTTTTGGAAATATTTTCAATTTTGTAAAAATATCACATTTTTAATAACAAAAGTCTTTATTTTTATACTAAATGATCTGTAAAATATATAGATATTTAATAAAAAACTAGATGTTATTTTGTAATATAACTAGAAATAAATAAATCTTTGTGCAAAATTTCAATTTATGACCAAGTTCTGAAAAAATGTTTACAGCAATGGATAATTACAAAAAGCACAATTTTGAAGAAATACATTAAAAAATTGTAGTGCAGCACAAATATTTTGTATTTGCTTTAAAATCTTGGAACTCGCCAAAATGATATGTTAAATTTTCTTTCACTTTTTTTAGTTTTTATCATGTTTATGAATAAATTTGTAGTAGACAAATAAATTTGTAGTTCAATAGATGTATCCACTCATTATCAATATTCACTGGGTTTTCAAGCGTCATTGTATAAATTGTTATTTTTTAATATTTTAAAATGGGTAATAGATCTGAATAGTCGGAGTTAAATATTAACAATGCGATATGTGCAGTCTAAAAACCATTTTTTGACGAAATAAAAGTTTCTTTTTTTTCTTCAAACTAGTCCATTAGGGGTTTTAAAAATTCTCTGTTTGTTCTTTCATACCATGTATGCATTTCTGAGTAAAAATTAAAAGCACCGAGTAATTTTTTTAAATAACTGAATCTGGTAAATCCGATCATGTTTTGAAATCTGTTTTCTATTATGTTACACTATTTATATCAGAAGTTTAGCTTCAATACAGCAACATAGAGAAACAGCTTCGAGTGAATTTATAGTTATATAGATTTCAAACACTGCGAGTGTTAAAACAATAAAAATAATTTTGCAATTCCTAATAAGTTTATCGATGATTCTAACTTTTCATTCAAGTGTCCTTAATTAATTTTTTTGTCATCTTTTGTATGTAGTTTTAAAATAACATCATCATTATTACCTTATATGTATATTTTCTTTTAAATAAGTCGAAGAATCATTTTTTCCATAATTTGCGCTGTATTTCAACTCGCTCTTTACCAATGACCCTTAAAAAATCCTAAACTAAACAAAAATCCTAAAAAAACGTAAAACTAAAAATCCAACAGATTTCGTGTTTTCAAATTGCTCTTTTTAGATTGAAGATAAAGGTTTGCTATTGGAATTTATATCGTACGTTATCACAATTTTCATCACTGATTCTAAATTTAAATTGCTCAGCATCAATGGAAATAACAGGGATAAATCTGCTTAGAGGATACAATTATAGGTGGTTATTCAAAATAATGGAAATATCAGTGGACAAAATGCGCTTCGAAAACATTAAAATATAATAATGACCAGCAGTTTTTTTTATAAATTGCAATGTATATTTTGGTAGAATGTATGAGCGTTATTAAAGTTCTGTAATTCTTGGATTTTTTTTTCAAAAGATTAAAATGTCGGATCTCTCAGGTTTTCAAAGAGGCCAAATTGTAGGAGTCCATCTAGCTGGAACAAGTGTGACTGAAACATCTCAACGTTTGTGTTTCCAGAGGTACGGTGTCTAAAGTTATGACCGCATGCACACAGTGCAGTAAGACAAGAAAAATAGTGGGTGGAAAGAGAAGCTCAGTGAAAGAGAGCGACAGGTATTGAAACGGATTGTAAAGTCTGAAAAGCGAGCAACTGCCGCAAAAGTGACCGCAGAATTCAATCTCTATTTTGATTCTCCAGTGTCAGTGACTGCAGTTAGAAGGCACCTTCATAAACAGAACATTTATGGCAGAGCAGCAATTCCCAAGCCACTTGTCACAGATGCTAATGGTAAATGTCGTCTACAGATTTCTGTCACACTCACAAAACCTGGCCGATTGAAAAGTGGAAGAAAGTAACATGATATGACGAATAATGTTTCAACTTTTACGGATGGATGCATGTTTGGAGGACACCTGTATAAGCGTATGCTCGTGATTGTCGCCTTCCAGTTTTCAAGCATGGAAGTGGATCCATCATGAGATGGGCCTTAATGTCGTGGTTGTCTGCTGGACCAATCATAACCCTGAAAAGAAGGATCGCTGGAAAAAAGAATTTTAGCTGACCAGGTCCTAACTTTGGAGCAACTCTGTTTCCTGCAAGATATGGAATTTTGCAAGATGATAATTTACCTATCCATGCAACGAGACTTGTTCAATCATGGTTTGATGAACACGAGAATGAAGTTAAACATCCGTCTTGGCCCGCACAGTCACCCGACCTCAATATAATTGAATCGTTATGATCTTTTATAGAGCGTTTAATGCGGAATCGATATCCTCCACCGGCATCTTTCCCAGAACTTTCACAATACATCCAGATAGAACAGCACAATATTCTTCTAAACACTATCCATTACTTGTAGGAATCCAAGCTGTCCAACGAATCCAAGCTATATTACATGCCAAAATCAGTCTTACACCATACTAATAAAGGATTATTTATAAATCTAACGTTTTTCCATTATTTTGATAACTATCTTTATACATATATTCTAATTCTTTCTTATTAATTCAATTAGAAATTTAATAAACAACCCTAGAAGTGAATGATGCAGTAGAAAATAAGTGGAAAGAATATGTATCTGTATTTTTAAGCAGTGTATTGTTTGAAAATATGTCACAAAGTAACTTATTATACAACTGTTTCAATGTACTCTTCCAGTTCTAAAAGATTCACTACCCATTTATTATTTATTCTATATATTTGCTTTTAGGAATCGTAAAACCAAAACTAAAAGTATTTTTGGATACTTAAATGCATAGTATATAAAGGGAAGAAATAAAAACCAATTTTGAAAATGTTCACCAAAAGGAGGAATCTAGAGCAGTCCTATATTAAAACATCAGTTAACGAATAAAGAATTTACTTTCAAATAAACAATTAATGTTTTTTAATAAAGAATTTACTTTCAAATAAACAATTAATGTTTTTTAATAAAGAATTTACTTTCAAATAAACAATTAATGTTTTTTAATAAAGAATTTACTTTCAAATAAACAATTAATGTTTTTTAATAAAGAATTTACTTTCAAATAAACAATTAATGTTTTTTAATAAAGAATTTACTTTCAAATAAACAATTAATATTTTTGTACAAAGAAATAGATGTTAAAAGGAATATTCAAGTGTATACCTGCAACTTTTATGAAATTTTCAAACAATACCAATAAAAAAAAATTGAAATCCAAGAACTTTCACAATTTTAAAATTCGTCCTTATTCTCATCATTGTCTAAATGTAGGTTTTTGAAAAATAGAAAAATATAGCAAAACAAAATGGAATAAAAATTTACATTTTAAGAAAAAGCGTCCTTAAAATTGACAAGAATATTAATGTATGTAAGACTGAAGGTGAGTTTTTAATTAATTTCTCCCAAGCAATTTTTTCATGTCTTAATGTTGTGGTGTCTTTATGTAAATGTTTAGTATAACTTAGACTGCTTCTCTTCTATTTCAAAATATTCACAAAAATGCTTTTAAAAACGCAGTCATGAATAATGCATATTAGAAGCCATATTTTTGAAAGTGAAAAACTAAAATTACATTTATATTCAGACTATGAACTTTTTTTGACATTTGGACAAATGCAGATTTCGATTGATAAAATGAACCATACTGTTCTTCCTTGCTACACAGAAATAGATTTTATAAGAGTTAACTCATAAATATGGAAAAACTTTTATATCTTTACAATTAAAATGAATTTTAGGTGCCATTTTTAACTGTTTTAACATTTAAACTGACGTTTCTGCATTATAAAAATTTATTTAACATGCGCCCATTTTTTTCATTCTGCCTTTGACCTTTAATTCATTACATGCGAGATTCTTGCATTTATTTTCCTTGCTGAGAGATAGAATTTTGCAGAAATTCTACGCATCAATTTATCATGAATATAAAATTAATTCATAACATAAAATTCCATTAGTATAGAATATTTGCAAAAGAAATATTCAAATAATTTCAAGAGAAATAATTTAAGCCTACGTGAAGTTTCAGTTTTAAATAACTGAATCATATTTTGACTGTACTTATGTCTGTGTTATGAAATATTATCTTTAAAAGTAATAATGATGCAATGTATTAATGAACAATGTATTAATTATGTTTGTTAATGAGCAATGAAATTCAGAATAACTCTAATGACTATATTACTCAATTCTAAAGAAACTATAAGTAAAATAGAAAGAAAAGATTAAATTGTATTTTTTAAATTTTTTGGAAGAAGGAGCAAAAATATAACATAAATCAGAAATAAATAAAAACTTAATTTATATGCTATTAAATCTTCAGGAGATTAGCGAAATTTCTGGGAATTATTTATATCTTAATTTTTATTGGTTGTGGCTTGTCCATTGAGAATTGCAATAATATAATATGTCAGCAATTAGTTGGACATATAAATATTTAATTTAATTTTCTCTGATTTTACAAATTAATAGAAAATGTTTTTAAGCTTTTTATGGGATATGATTTAAGATTTACTACAATAAAAATCGACAAAATTAAATTACCTTGGGAAACTTTCTATAAAAATTCGGACAAAAATGGCTTTCAATGTTTGATGTTAAAACCAGCACTTAAGGCTTTATTCTTTAAGGCTGGCAATCGCAACGTAAATTATACAATTAATTATCGGATGATATGATTAAATTTACACTATTTCTCGTTTTATAGTACTTTGAATTATAAGAATAACATTGCTTTAAATAATAATTTATAATAATTAGTGGAATATTAAAGGTCTAAAAAATTGAGGTAAAACTATAGAGCACAACGGTTTTAGAGAGCACTTTAACTGTTTTCAAGAACAAAGGATGTCTTATACTTATTATTAAATGTAATTTATTTTTTATAATAAAATAAATGAAAATTTGTATTTTTTTATATAAGTAGTCACTGCTTTTACTTTCATTACGCTCGTCCAAATTATAAGAAAATACACACATGGAATCTTTTTTTTTTTCTTCTTCTTTTTACTTTTTCGCATTGGATATTATATAAAAGTTGTTGCGACTTGAAGTATAAATATTCCAATTAAAAGTAACTCACGAATAGTTTAATAATTATAAATATTATTTTGTAAATAGTTGTTAATTCAGATTGGCAACAGTGATATGTTACTGAATTTTTGAATTTGTTGTTTCAAAAGATTATAGAGTTTGAATAAAAATAAGTCGATGTTAATTTGGTGATATTATTTATAATGTAGTAAGATTTCGTTTAATAGTAAATTTGCTTGCATTCCAGTTTTGTCGACACACGAACGCAACAATTTAGTTAAAAAATTGTTACAAAATGTTATGTTATTGACGTTAAAAATGTTATGTTATTGACGTTAAAAATGTTATTGATTACATGATTAAATTTACAATGTTTCTCGTTCCACAGAGCTTTGAATGATAAAAATATTATTGCTTTAAATGCTAATTTATAATAATTCTTATTCTTTCTGGAATATTAAAGGTCTAAAAAATTGAGGATAAAATTAGAAAGCACAAACTTTAACTGTTTTCAAGAACAAATAAATATTTATTTATTGTTATTAAATATAATTGTTTTGTCATAAAATAAATACAAAAATGTGTTTTAGATATAAGTATTCACTGCTATTATTTTCATTAGACTTGTCCTAATTAAAAACAAACACGCTTCTTCATTTTTTTCTGTTTTTTCACACTATATATTGTATAAAAGTAAACTGAAAAAAGTTATAATATTGGATATCATTTAAACACAAAAGTAAAAAAACGTTCCATCTTAAGTAAAAGCCATTTCTTTATGAAGAAAACGTTTTCACATCAAACTCACCACCCCATGCACAACAAGTAAAACCTATTCAAAGATTTTTTTTTTTTTTTTTTTTTTTTTTTGTAAGGAAGATGACTTCCAACTTCAAAAAATAGGACAAAATTTAATATTCTAATGATTCAGGTGACTAGAGAGTTTCAATTTGTTTCTGTTACTTCTATTGAATTTTTTATTAGCTCTATACATGTATTGCATTAAAAAAAACTCTTTTTATCCATCCAATTTCTTGAAAGAACTGGAGGGTATACGAAATGAAGTATTCCTATTTGTGCAACGTTTTCAATTTTATGAAGACAACTTTTACAAATGAACCACCAACTGTCTCTGAATACAAAATCCAACTTGCGGAGTTATTTCGATAAGTACCATCTTTTCTGTGAATAATAAATGAGTTCCTTATTTCTTTTTTCTAGAGAAAAGCTTTTATTCCATTTCAAATAGTGAAAAATTGTGGTTGACTTTTTTCTTCTTTTTTTACTCTTTTGAGGGTCCCTATATCTTTGGTTTTGACGGTTACTTAACTTCAATACATTTATGCTTCTTCTATTTCTATATGTATATGATCTCTGGTTTAGGGGTAATTCTTGAAAATTTCAACCTCAATTCAAATCGCTGAAGCGAGGCGCGTTATCCGGCTGATTTATGAGAAGCAAGAAACATAAGAGTGCACATCTGTCAATGGAAGTTATAATCTGACATAAATATTCTAGAACAGCTAGACAGGATTTTTCTTTATATCCGCTGCCTAGGAAATACCATCATTTATTTCGTAATAAATGAGATTATTTAAAAGAAAGACCCAGAAAAAATATGTTGCTCACATTTTCGTGTCTATATAGTATATCCGAGAAAAATGAATTATTGGTTATTTGCTGTATATATAAAAACCATATTGGAATAAATTTCGTAAAATAGATAAATTATCCATATGCATAACAGTAAGTAGCACATGCAAAAATATAATATCTAGATTTAACCAATTTAATAGTAGTTTGAAAGAATACAATAATAAATTTAGTTTAAATAAATGTAATAAATCCAGCGATGGATCTTTTGTAATATTTATTGCGAGATTTTTATTCTAGTTGTAAAATTTCTGTTATTGCGCAGGAAATGTTATTATGAGTTAAATATGAATAGTCGTTTGAATGTATGAAATGGTCGATTAAAATGTTTATATAAAGCAAGTGCAATAATTGAAGGAATTTTCCAATAATTTTGATTGAATCTGAATGTATTCCTGAATGGAATAAATGCTGCCAGCATAAGACAGCAGATAATTGTATAGTAAAATGTAGTAGATTTCATTAGAATATCATAAAACTCGGCAGGTGCCAAGCAATACTCATTGAAATTTAATCTATTAATAAATTAAAGTTTATTTACTTAAAATGCAGAAAATGGGGAAATAAAACATTTTTTATCTTACATTCACCATAATAAGCATTAAATGATGATTTTTTTAAAAATTTTTAATAAAATAACAGAAAAAAGTTGGTTTAAAATTTAAATTTTTTCTAAATATTGTCAAGCATATTCTATAAAACCAAAAATAAATTTGAAATACTACTTTTATTTGGAGAGCTTAAGAAATAAATAAAAATTCGGATAATTTAAGCTTATTCTATTCTATTAAAATTTAATAAATACAATAAGAACTAAACGTTTTCAGAAGCTGCATCTTCCGATAAAATTATTTTCTCATGTATTGACAAATTCAATATTTCATGCGCAGGAGTTTATTATGGGCAGGAGTTTTTATCTACAAAATTTTTCATTTAAGTCTTGAAATTCTGTAATATAATAAAATGTTGTGACATTTTTCAGAATTTCATTTCATTGCTCTACTTTCTGGTTTTGAGAATAGATGTTTTCTTAGTTTCGATTTAATTTTTCAATGGCAAAATAATTAATAAAATATTTGATAGTGAAATTTTTTCTCAAACATGTTTATTAAAATCAAATTTGCACTATTGACAATGCCATAGGCTAAACGATATATTTTTCATAAAACATATAATAACTCCAATATTACCTTTGACAAAAATTTAAATTTACAGTATAAAATGTATCATTAACTGAAATTTAAAATTTTAGATAAACTACAAAATTTTAAAAAGTATTAAATTTGTCCGAATAATGCTAGACTGATCATTGCCTACTGTCATGAAAGATTACAAAGTTCCATTCGTTTTTCACATGCCATATTCATTTACACTTTAGCGGCATCATTACTAATTTTTTTCCATAATATGAATTTTAGATTATCCTTTTAAAATTTATTTTAGTGGAATTCAATATTTTATTTAACTTTACTTCTTTTCCCAAAACTAGCTTATTAGCAGATGAACTTAAAAATATTTCTATTATAGCTTTCTTTTTTTATATTTATTAATGTTTAATAACATTTTTATAAATAATACTTTTTTTCGTGTGATACCAAATGTTTTCTTTTATTTTAATCACTTTCGAATTTTAATTTATATATTTATAATACTACTGAAACATGTAATCGATCTTTTCTCAGGAATATGGAATTGGTTTAATTTAATTTATTGACTACTTCATGATTAAATTTTGATAATATTAAAACTGAGTACTATCATTAAGAACATATAAATGTACAAAACTTCAGAAGTAAAACGCTTTAGGTTAAAAACTCCGATCACAAAATTCCATTTTTCTAAAAAGAAACATACTCGGGTTAAATGAAAGTTTAATAAATATTCACTGCGAGAACCCCTTAAATGACTCCTATAGAAGAGAACTTTAAAATCCAACCGAATATAAAACAAAGGAAAATAAAATTTTACTCGCAGGCAGTATACCTCATTTTATTTAGCATAGCTAAATTTACACAAAGGTAGGGTACTCAAAATGCATGCAATAGCATTTGATTCTCCCTTCCAAATATTAGAGACAATTGTTGTCGGGCAACTGAGGTGAGAGAGACAGAGTCAGTTCGCAAACATTGATTCACAGCACGAGTTCATAAAATGCTATCTGTAGGCATAGCACACGCATGCAAATAGCGTTCTATTAGTTGATGCAAGGTTTTCAAACATTGCTAATCTAAATTTAAATAAAGATTAAAAATGTTTTTACATGTTTTCTGTCTTTGTTTTTAATCTTTTCATATGAAAAATGAATATTTGAAAAGCTATTTTTGTGGCAAATGTAACAAGTGTCTTCATATCTCTTGTTTACATTTTGAAATATTTTTTTAATACTAAATCATATTTTCATTAAAATAAACGAAAACTCTATGAAGTAGATACGATATAAATATACGATATAAAAATGTGGAGTAGGTACTGATTACTTTTTAACATTTAGCTACATTTCAAAGCTTTTCAACTCAAATACGGCCCAAATTCCTCTTTCTACGAATTATAAATATTCTTAATTTCTTAACAAATCCTTCATTGAATAGTGTCTATTAATTAGTTAATTTTGATCAAATGCATATATATATGAGCCTCATTTGTGGATAATATTGAATCGGATATATAACTTTATTTTATTAATATTCAAGGCTTGATTATTTCATTCACAATTTTTAGATCGTGTTTTAACAACGATATGTGAATTAGATTAGATGATTCTTTGGAAAAAAAATATATTTTTTAAAAAAAATATTTATTTAAAACCTGAGTAAGGCAAATAGGTGTTCTACAACGCATGGCATAATCTTTGAATATTTCATCAGATGTGTATATTTATCAAATCCAATGAGGCTACAAAATGTAGTTAGATACAAATTGCTCAAAAAGACAACTGAATCATTTCGCTTACAGATTTATTTGAAAGTTCTTTTCATCATTATAAATAAATGTTCTAAAATTAAACAGGAACATAGTGTTTTTATTTACCTTTAATCATGTAAACCTGTCAAAATGTGGTCATTCATTTCCTTCCATGCATGATAGAAAGTGCATACTTTTTTTATGCCTAGAAAATGGTTAACAATGTTTTCTGTCAAATAAAACAATTTGAATCTGATTTCAAATAAGCGGACCTGCGGGAAAAAGCAGAAGTAAAATAAACTGTTGGAACCTTCTTTCTGATGATACATTTTCTCTGTCACCATTTTTCATTCTTTGTCATTTTTAACGCAAAAGCTGAAGGGTGTACAATAAGCCAAACCACAAAGAGGACCTAGAAATCCAACCCTCCGCCAGCAACGGACGTTTTTTTTTCTTTTTTTTTTCAGCAGTGTGAGAGCCGCTGTAAAATATGGATAGCACTTTCTCTGGATATCTCTATCTATTTTTCTTGTTTCCTCTCACACCTATGGAGCCGATACTTCTGTTGCCCTATTTCTATTTCTGCCTATTCCGGCGAGGCACAAAAAGAAAGAAAGGAAGTCTTGGTGTTTTTATTGCTATGTCAAACCGATATTATTCTTTTTTTTATATTTTATTTCTCGAAGTTTCTACAAGTAAAGTTGGTGAGGAAAAAAAAAAGGTTATGGATGAGGAGACGTTTTATGTGTCACAAGAAAGCTTCTATTTAAAAGTTGGTAAGAGTCATGCCTAAATACAGTAAATAGAAAATTAAGAAATATAAACATAGCATCATTGCATTAAATGAGGTGCCCAAACAAGGCATATTTTATTATATATATATATATATATATATATATATATATATATATATATATATATATATATATATATACAGAGAGAGGGAGACTTTATTTTCAACGGAAAGGTTCTTTTCCCGGCACACATTTTTTTTTCCTTTTAATAAACACAATATACATCTCTTTTATGCTGTATTTCAGAGTATTATTAATATTTCAATCTTGTTTTATAACACAAGTTTCGTAGGTTGAATTGAAATTCAATGAATGCATGAAGAAATAAGAGATTAAAATTGAAATCAGTGCATTTCTAAATTTTAATCCATTTTGAAGTTTAGAATCCTATTACGGTATCTTATATTGCAATTGTTGACGATAAAATATATTTAAACACTCTTAAACAATGAAGAACACATTTCGTCATGATCTTCCACGATTACCTTCTTTCAAAAAAGGAACGATATTATATGGATAATAAATATGAAAGAGGAATATGCTTGAAATACCGGATTATATATACATTGTTATTTCTAATACTTCATATTCCAAAGATAAAATGATAATCTTATATTTTCTAATATTCGACTCCACTATCTTTTTTTTGTGACTGAAATCATATACTTCACCCTTCTTTAGTATCGCTAAAACTTTCAGAAAAGATGAAATGTTCACCGCGCAAACAGTGAATTTGATCATCAAGAACAATTAAAGATTATAAAATTCTGAAGTTTGTTCGTGGTAAAATCAACATTGTTTCTTTATTCCAATTTTGCTTAGAAAGTTCTCGACAACTAGGAAATTCGAAACCCACAATTTTCGGCCACTTTCTCTAGGTACTCGTAGAATCCGAGATATAAGAATCGCCTTTGAGCTGTCTGATTTGAGGACCTTCACAATTCTAACTGTATGGCTTTCTGTGTCTTTTTATAAATATTGTGCATTATATATATTAAGATGTTTTTGATAAAAAAAACATCTTAAATTATTCCGTTAACTATTAATTTCAGCAGAGTAAAATTAATTATCTGTCTCATCCAACAAAGAGTTCATTAATGACATTTCCAAGTTCAACAGCCATACTTTTTGTCTTATAAGCCATTCTTTTCCAAAAATAAGAAAATAATGACTTACAAGCCAACTTTCTTATTGGATTCGTGTATCTCCCTTGCTGACAAGGTGAAAGTTAACCAGTTTTTAGTCCAATCATGAAATTTTATCTTCTCCAGGATCAAAACTAAGGGATCATATTCTTTTTTTTTTGGGGGGGGGACGAACCATCAAACGAATTCTTGTGTAAGAGCAAATGCTAATGTTGCTTCATTTTAAATGCAATTTGTTTGTTTGAAAATAATTTCTTCTTTGAAGTTTTAAATGTTTCATAATTTACTACGCTGAATTTCAAAAAGCAGATCTTGAATAAATAGATACTTTTGATTATTTATCAATACCCCAAATTTAATCAAAATTAGTTAAAAATTTCTAGTAATGAACAATTTTCTGACTTGTTCAACAACATAAATAGTAGAAAATTTCATTTTAACAACTATACAATATTAACTATCTATATTAATAAGAAATACATAAATTTATCGTGCGGATAAATGTCATAATAAGAAAAACTGTTTCTACATTGTCTTATCGTTTAAGCATCCTACTAACTAAATGTTAGGGAAAAATCGGGAAAAATATCTCTTGAGACTCATAAATTTACAATAGTTTAATTTACATAATTTGAGAATTGTAAAAAGCATTATTTCATTATAAAATAACATCTAATGGTGAAATTAGACCATTGATAAAATTATATTAAGCAAATTAAAAAATATATATATAAATAAACCTTTTAGAATCTCAAAATTTTATTATTAATTCAGGTTTTAAATTTCATTATTTGAACTTCAACGTCTCAGATAAGATGATTTTATGTTTCTCGAATTGATAACCAGATTATCAAACGTAGAATTTTATGACACATTTTAATTAACTTATTAATATTTAATTTTTATTAAAAAAATGAATAAATCTATTTATTTTCATAAGCTATATCTTTCTTAAAATACAGTGCATCACTTTTTAATTTTCTTATGAATATGGCTGTATATCGTTTGAAATTTATTCAGTTCTTTATGATATTGCAACAAAATAATTTGCCTAAATATGTTTCATACATGCGTGAATCAATTCTCTTCTTGATTATTTCAGAAAACATGTAATTCACATGCATTTTATAGAAATAGCACTTTTCAACCAAATATAATAAAAAAAGCATCTGCAATTCAAGAAGAAATATAATATCTTCCAAAAAATTTCAGCTTAAATTGAACTTTTCTCTTCTACCTGTAGCTCTGGAAATAAATATTTAGAATCTACGAGAGAATGCGTCAGAAAGATCGATGAATGAAATTTTAAATCCCCTTTTGATGGTAAAAACACCTCTAGTGACCGAGTATGGGCATCCCAAATTAATATCATCTTCGCGTCATTGCCGACATATCATCACCAGATGTGCCTAATGATATACGAAAGACATATTTACAATCGCTTGATTGCACATTTCACCCCTCACATCCTGCGCCATTTTTGCTGCAGCGGTTGCAAAAATGGCCATTAATACATATTGCTAACGATCCACCGCACAAAGATACTCGTGTATCACTTTTTTTTATCTTAGCGGATTAAAGGAAAAATAAGGAAACTTTTAATGTATCCTCAAACTGTCCTCGTATCTCCTGATATAACGCAATGATTACAGTCATTTATTATTTTTATTTTTAAAAGGCCTCTTTTTAAAATGATTGCCAATGAAATTTCTAAGATATTATTTGATTATTTTCAGGTTTAAAAATAAATATGTTATTTCAAATTAAAAGATATATTATTTATTTGTACATAATTGCTTTATTTGAAGATTTTTTTTCTTTCACTTTGAATACCGATTAAATGCTCGTCTGAATATATCAAGGAGATTAGAAAATTTTAATCACTTGCAATCTATGTTAAAAAAAGATGGTTTGGTATCTACGTCTCTCTTCATATCTTACATATAGTTCTATATTAGAAAATCATTTCATCCTTGTGATCAAAAATGATTGAGTGTTCCAATATCTCATAGTATACGCATTTTTCTTGATTAAAATGAACAAAATTACTTCAGGAGAGATCAGGATTGTCTTTTTCCCCTATTATCTCCTCACAATTGATTTTAAATTAGAATCCTAATATTTACTCAATGGTAATTCATTAATACCTATTTCATTAAACTTATAAAGATATCAAAAAATATTTTTAGTTTATTACTTTTTAATTTCTATCAAAAAAATATGAAAATTCTCATTCACTTTTGGCGCTCTTAACAGAGTAATCTGATGTTCCAGATTAGATTTAATCTAAACATATAAACTAAATGGCGAAACTAATATCCTCATAAATACTACTTATAATGAATTTGTTTTTTCAATTCTAATAATCAAAATGAACAAATTTCATAATGCTATTTTTCGCCACAGCTCGAAGAAAAGTCTCGCCTATTGGATATATGAAGTTGGATTTTGCAGAACATCCACTGAATGCCTGAACTTCATTTAATTACACTTACCAAAAGTAAGTGCTATCTCTGATTTAAAATGATTGTTTCAAGAAAAAGGTGTAGAATAAGTGCTTTCTGAAAAAAAAAATTATGAAACCCATGCCAGTTTAGTCGTTGTGTGCGTACTTCGATGCGTGAAATCAATCTAAATGAAACGAAAAATAAAGTGGGCCTTATTTGTTTTCTTTAGTATGATTGCATGAATTATTTCAGACAGTAAGGAATAGTTCCTTAAAATTTAGAAGTAAATAAACAAAAATGATTGACTTAGTTCTAATAAAAATCAATTAACCAACTTCAAAGAGTTTTGTTTTAAAACAAGACGTACGACGAAAAATTAATCTTGGAACGAATGGGAACATTCTTATGTAAAATTGTAGTACCAAAGCATCTAGTACCAAAATTTAAATATGTTTATAAAAAATCATTTTTCTTCGGTATTAGAGATTGCAATACCGGTATACCGGGATACCGAATACCGATATTTTGAGGCACTTATACAAATTTGTAATACCGGTATTCACAAGTTTAAATACCGTTTTTTCGGTATTTACTAGAAATTTTTTAAATTGTCTCCGCTATGTGTTCAGGGATCGCCAACATAGCAAAATAGTATACGTTTTTGCTTTGATGTCTCTCTAACGGGCGAAATTGATTAGACTGTAAATACAAAGTTGCATCGTACAATCAAGAAAAGTGATAAAATATTATTTGCTGATGGATTGTAAAATCCTACGCGCTTTTGCGCATGCTTAAGATGGGTTTAATTCGGTAAAATAGGGGTGAGAGGAAAGATGAAAGGAGGAGATGTTTACATTTAACGATAAAGACTCGCGATTTTGTGAGACGTAAACCTTACAGATAATTAGTAATACAAAAGGTAAAGGATGCTAATGCACAGAAAATATTTCAAAGCAATTTTTATTTAATATAAGGAACATAAACATTAAATTATGAGGAATAAATAAAAAAATTCTGTTCTTAAAATTTGGTAATTACTTTTTTACAAAATAATAACGATTTTTTATATTAAAATGTTTCTTTTTTTATATGTTATTAATTTTTTTTTCAGGAATATTTTAATTCCCCTTTTTCTGCTTCTTGATCACGATATTTAATAATATTATGTAAAATTTTCTTCGTACCATTCCTGAAAGCTTTTGTTATCACTTTTGGCTGCACATATCAATATGAAATGTTGAACACAACACTCACATACAGGTAATAAAAAAAAAAGTAATCGGGCATTACTAACAGTACCACCTACAAGCGTAGATGTCGAAAGAGCGTTTTCGACAGCAGGTAATTTTTGCACTAAATTACGTTCCAGGCTTAATGATAATTACAATTGATGCATTTTGTTTATTAAGATCACATTTCAAAAATTTGCAATAGTACCACAGACTAAATACTTATATTTACACTTTTTTGTTATTTAAATAAATAAGATGTTCCTTATCTTTTTTGTAATTCTTTATATACTTATTTATAAGTTACAATTTATATTACAATTCGTAATTTACAAATTATTTATTGTGATATTTACACTCTCTTATAAAACTGACAAATAAAAAAAGAAACACCTGTGTTTTCTTTCTTTTTCTAAAATTTCTACTACTGGTATTAAAACCGGTATTCCCGTATTAAGATCTAAACAACACCGAATACCGGTGTTGAACTTTTGGTCCGATATTGCAATCTCTATTCGGTGTATATTTTTCTTAATCATTCGCTACACGAATATGAGAAAAATTGTCATTAGGTTTGTTTATAATAAAATACATGTACAAAACGACATTGTAAATTTCTAAATATTTAGTAAGAAATTAAATACTTAGATTGTTAACGTTAAAAATTTTTAACTATTATATTATAAAGATAATTATTTTTAGAATATTATGAATAAAGAAAATAAATATCCCAATCTAGCAATTCGTGAGTAACTATAACAAAAATAATTTCTACAATTTGCTTGAAGCATTTTTACATACATGTGCAATTTATATTGCCTTATTATTTTGAAGTTTTCTTACTGTTCATAGTGTTGGATTTCTAAATAGAAAATTTTATCTTTAATTTGTTGCATCGACGGAGGATAAAAAAAAAAAAAAAAAATGCGATTTGACATGGCATAGAAGTTTCGATGAGAGGTCTGCTGCCTCATCTGTAGTCCTCGTCATCTGAACACGGCTCAGAATTGCATGCTATGACCCAAAATCGCAATCACGTTGCTTTAAAATATAAATATTAAATAAATTTAATGATGATTTACTCAAAACAATCTAAACATTTTTTTAATGAAATGAATATTTTTTTAAAAAATATTTATAGTTTGTTAAATAAGTTTTCTTTTAAAAACAATGAATACCATTTCAAATTAACTATTATTGTATTCCATCGATAACATTATTACAGAAATCTTGATATCAAAATATTTTCAGATGAAAACTCTAAAAGATTTCGCAAATTTTTAGAATATAAAATTTGCATTTCATCATGCTACAGTAGATTGCCTTTAAATTTCAGTGACAAAAAACTGGTAGCTAAGAATATTTCAAAGAACAAAGAATAAGCTAGACATTTTTGACAGTTTTAATTTAACAGATGGGAATGTGGATTTAAGAAAAGGAATAAAGTAAAAAAAAAAACCAGGGCAAATGTGTAAGACGTAACTATTTTTCTCTTGACATTCAAAGGTAAATGAACTTTCCAAAGACTATTAATATCATACGTGCAGATCTCAGGATAGTAATTCTTTCTAAAACTCTCAGCTACCTCGAATGCTGGCGTATGTATGTTAGCAATAAATGTGAGCAAACCTTTTACGAATGCTGCTTAAGAAATAATGAATGAAAATCTGCAAAGGCGCTTCTGTCATTCAATATTTCAATTTGAAAAATCTCTTTTCAATGTTTTTTGCTCCTAAGTTACTCCTGATTGATGAATTGAAAATGCGCTTTAATTTCTTTTTCACAATTCCCTTTCATAATACAAGTATCAGTTTATATGCATATATTTTGTTCACATAGCTGACAAAAATGTTTATTCATTTCCATGAAAAAAATATATATGATTTAGCTTTATAATTTACGATGGAATTTAAATATTAATATTTTAATGCAAACAATTTATTTATAAAGATAATCCTGAGTTCTTTTACGAATACTTTTTGATAGATTACTAGAAACTAAAGGAAAGTCATTTCTATAAATGGTAAAATCATTTGCTTTATTTTTTAAAAAATCCTTGGCGTTTATTGCTTGGGAAATTATTGAAATTGAATGTGCTTTTTATAGATATTGATACACTTTAAGAAAAATTAATCACTTTGCTAAATTCTCTCATAAAATGGATGTCTTCCTGCATATATGTATCTCTCAATGCTTTCTTTAACACAACACATTTTTTTCCATGGAGATTTCCATGGAGAAAAATGATTAAATTAAAGAACTCCAGAAATAATTATTTTAAATTTGAGTTCTTCAGCCAAAAATTATATTTGTCAAACAAAATTATGTGATTATACAAGTTCTGCCATTTACATGTTTTAGGAAAACAAAAACATTTGTTATTGATTCTATAAATTTAATTTACAGTTACTGTATCTAAAATTCCTATTTACTTTTTAAGTCGAATAGATTATTAAAGGATTAAAACCAGTTCATTATAATTTCTTCACAATTAAAGTCATGACGATTATTTTAGAGCAGTTTTATAAACTTACATTCCATTTTACGGCAAATACGAAATAAAAATATTTGGATGAACTACCGAATATGTCTTAGCTTTTAGTATTTTTTTTTTAATCTGATAAAATTTCTTTTTTCTATGATTAGTTAAAAAAATCTTACATTTTCATTTCGTATATAAAGGACTTTAGATCTGTTATTTTTAATATGCAAAGTACACTTTTCATGTCATGTTAATTTTAGATTTTTAATTGAAATTTATGCATTTCCAAATTGTAATTACGCACACCAGTTGTTCCAATTTTTGCACGGACATTAAAAATTTGTAAGCGTCTATAATCATCTCACTATAATGTTTAAGTTTTACAATTACATAACAACATCATTCAACTATAGCTAACTTCCTAAGAGCTATGATTCAGAGTATGAACGATGTTTCGCATGTCAGAATTATCGGGCATTTTGAATTAGGACATGCGCATATCATAATATTCCGGAAACTTCAAATGGCGCAAATGTCAAATCTAAAATTAAAAATCGATTTCAAAATGATGGAGGAATAAGTAGATTTTTAAATGCAAGTCATCTTCAAGATACAATGAAAACACACAGCAAATATTTACACGATTGAGTATAGAGTCAGATTTGTCACGGGTACTTCAGATTCTTAGCAAACCGAATGCAAGTGTTTGAAATAGTATCTTTCTTATCCCGAAGAACTGTGAAATGAGTTTCACTCACTGCAGATTGCCTTCAGTGACGATTATATTGATCAGAGAACTTGTGAATAGGACAAATTCACAACTGCGACCTTTGTTTTCTGATAAATCCAAGTTTCCAATGAATTCCGTTTCGTGCCATATTTTCATGTGACTAGAACCAAGAACAGCATTGAATACTACCAGGTCAGAAAAGTACTGAAGACCAAGTGAGGGTTATGTTAGACTTCTTTCTTTGGGTAGTCTTATCCTGGGTTCTCGAACAGACATCCACGTCCAAAGTACCAGTACTTTCTCAAATTCAACTCTTCTTAGTAATTGCTTTTAAAGTCAACACTGACAAATTTTTATCTATTCTCAATATGTTCTTCCTCCGGTGTTACAAAAAAAAAATGTTAAAATGCCGAAGTATTATTGCAAAGACTTTATAACCTTTTGTCGAAAGTAAGCAGGTATTTTAAAATAAATAAAAGAATAAAACATGGCTGCAATAAAAATGCTCAGTAGATTTTTTTTTCTTTAATATTCTAATTAATTTTGAATTTTCTCTGTCTAGGAATGTTTTTGAATGCAACATTTTAATTAAAAAAATAAGTTTAAACTCATTTTCTTTAATTTGTATCTTATACCAATAATATTAAACCCAATAATATTAAACTTAGCAGACATTTAATAAATTGTTTTTCCTGGCATTCTTATCTATAAAAGATTTATTTTAGTTTTTATTTATATTATTCAAAGTAAAGAAGTATTTTAGAATGAGTTAATTTTCTTTACTTTTATATTTTAGCACTGTTGATATTGATAATTAATTAATCTTTTCGCAATCCTATAATTAAGAAATTTCTTTTATTTCAATGTTAAATTACACGCTGTTTTCGTGCTATTTCCCTTGCTTGAATTCGGAAAAAAAATATTTTAAAGAAGTAATGCTGTCAAAAATTTTGATCTTAGCGAATATAATTAGACAGCTATGAGATATTTTTTTCATGAATGGAAAAAAAAATGATTCCACAAGAGAGAGAGAAAAAGAAAAGGACCGCTCATATGTCATATTGAGCCGTTTTATGCAAATCAAGCAATCGCAAATAGACTATGAATCAGATTACAATAAAATAACAATGTATTTATATTAAAATAAAAGTTGTTCACCCCCCCCTCACCACCAGAAGGTATTGGACAAATGAGGCGCGTCACTATGCATATGACAGCCGAGTGTAGCATGCCGACATCGATACCACGATACATTTTATAAAAAAGAACAAAAAATTATAAGAACATTTTTTTAAAATTCCCCTTAGAAATGAAAATTTCGAATTTTTTTTTTCAAACTTTAAGCGTTTGTTGAAAGATCATTCATTACGAAAAAAAAAAGTTCCTTTTAAATCATAATTAATTTCTAGCTGATTAGAAAATTTAGCAAACATTTTTAATAATTAGCAAGAAAAGTAGAATAATTTTATTTGTAAAGAGCTAATAAAAGTATTATAACCGGATAAGTAAGGGTAAAAAAACCTTATTAATTCAATTTATAATAGCAATAAGCCTCATATTAAACCAATAAGAACTAAAGTTTACCAATTTTTTGTGTGGTTTTTAAAATTATCAGACATGTTCGATCGATAATACAGGCTTCTTAAAAGAAGAATTAAAGGAAAAATGCAATACATTTTTTTTTAATTTGACCTTATAAATCTCTGCTCATTGTATGAAGCCGGTTGGTTACATTTTTATAAAATATTTGATTATCACTTGTTTTTCTCTTGGATGGGATATAAATATGTATTATCATTATTTATAATGCTTTCCTTTACAAACATTTTGTCTCTAAATGAAGAAATTTCGGCCTTATGATCATACAGCATGATTTAGAACTTAAATTTATTCATGTAAACATCTATAATGTAAGATTGTATCTGTAAATAATATTCGATCAGACTTCTTGTTTTTTATTAAGTCCATAAATTTAAGCAGAGTCATTTCTGTTTTATGTTGAAAAATCCGCAAAAGTGGGGAAAAACGGATAATAATAACAGTTGAAGAGAAATAAATTGATATATAGACCCTATCCTTACATAATTTATATTATAGCTTATAAAGAAGCTATATTATAGCTTCTTTATGTTTTGTTCCTAGTTATGTAATGTTAAGACGAATACACATATATATGTCTATAATTAATCCTAATGGGAATTAAAAGCAGCGAAAGTTTTATATTCTACAATTCAGGCTTAGAACTTTAACTTTTAATTTTTTTTCCAAAAAAAAATAGCATTGAAGGATTTAAGCTTCAAGATGAGGTGAAAATCAAAGATGTTATCCACATTTGGGCTTATTTTGATTGTTTTCTTCATGTATATGTTATTCAATGTCAACTTATCAACATAACATTGCAATCAAAATACTAATTTGAAATATTATGCACAAAGATGGAAATCATGTAAATTTCGAGATGATATTAATTGTACAGAGAGCACTGTTGTAGAAGTAATGACTGCAATTCTCTTTATTTTAAATCGGAATTTCATATTACATTTTTATATGAATTTTATCAATATTTGTCACATAAGACTTTTATGTATAGCCCTTAAAATGGCTGTGTATTTATGAACTTTTTCTCCGATTTTAATTCTAGAATCCCATAGAAAAAAGAACACAAGACAGAATAATAGCATTTTGGCATGGCAATAAAAATACAGTACTTTCTTTTTCCCTTCTTGTTTCTGGTATAAAAGGCAGAAACAGAAATGGGGTAGAAACAAAAGTCGGCTCTATAATCGGAACGGAAACAAGAAAAATGGGTGGGGATGCCAGGGGAAAGTGGTACCCATATTTTACAGTAACTCTCACACTTTTTTAAATTAAAGGGGGGGGAATGCGATTGCCTGAAAAATGTTGGACTTTAAGGTCCTATTGTGGTTTCGATTATTGCATGGCCTCCATTAAAGAAATAACAATGGTGAAAAAGTGACTATAGATGATGCCACCTAAGAAAAGGGTTCCCGTATGTTTATTTTATTTTTATTCATAAAGATTTGTATATTTCAAATAAGCCCAATTTTGTTTTGTTTCACTAAAAGTATTGTCGCTATTTCTTTAGATTATAAAAGTATGAGCTCACTTGATAGACTACCAGTATTGACCGTATTTGAATGTCTTATCTGTATAAAATATTGCAAAACGAAAAAATTTCTTGTTTAATATTATAAATTGCGCAAGAATAAAATGTTCATTCTGCAAAGCTCTACGAAGTTTTACTTTAAATGATTTGAGAAATAGAAATTTATCAGTTTATATGCAGCTTCCGAATTTCTCAATATAATAACCCGGTGCTGTTGTTACTTTCCAAATAAATATTATTATTAATTAATATTAAAATTCGTAATTAATTAATAATAATTAATTAATTCGTAATTAATTAATAATAATTAATTAATTCGTAATTAATTAATAGTAAAATTCGAAACACAATATTTATTTCAATAAACATAATAATTTAAACAGTTTCATTTTAACACAATAAACATAATACTTTAAACAATTTCATTTTATCATAATTATGTTAAATGTTTCAAAGTTATCTTGATCATACATATGTCCTTTCATCATAACATATGTCCCATCTTGTGTAACTATATATTTCTTACAGATATTAAAAACAATTTGTAATTATATAATATTATTATGAATCTTTTTATTATATATATATATATATATATATATATATATATATATATATATATATAATGCCTTAATATTCCACCGTTTTAAATATTGAAAAGTCAAGCAAATTGTCTTTACTAATAATAGGTTTTTAATGATTTCTTTTCTTAGGAGGTATATTATTTCATAAAGCCTGTATTATGTTTTCTGTCATATGTCACATGCCTAAAATATAGAATGCATGAAATTCAAATAAAATTATAGGTCGAAAAGTAGTTTACACAAAATATTAATTAAAATAAAATAGTGCATGTAATGAAGAAATAGAAATTTAATTCATATTGATGATCGTTAAATAAACAAATCTTTTCAAAGAAATTTTTCGATAGGAAATTGTTGCAAAATTTGTAATACGCCTCCGTAATGGCTAATCAGAAGCTAAAAGAAATAATGGAAGTATCCATAAAGCACGTGTATCTGCATTTATTTAGAAACTTCATGAACTTGTATCAAACATATAAATTCATACATATGTAGCAAACATATATAAATGAGCATTGCAAACAGTGAAACAATAAATGCTAAATATGTCCACATGCAATACTATACATTACTTTCTCAAAACCTACAGCTTTATATTTTTAGACAAAATGAAAAAAAATAACAATAATCATTCAATTTCTTCGTAATGTGCTTAAAAATGGGCGGTAACAAGAAATGAATTTAAAAAATTCAAAATCGTTATTTTTTATAAAATATTTTCAGTTTTTTTTCTTCTTTTGAAGCATTGATAAAAACTGAATGTTAAACTTTTAAAATTAGTTTTATTTTGCTTAACTTAAAATTCATTTGCAAAGAGGGAATTAAACTTTAATCTTTAAAAAAAATCTTGATTAGAAAAATGTGCTTTACTATTAAATATTACAGAAAATCTCCCAGATTACATAAAGAATATTGTCTATTCATCACTGTAACGCAGTTTTATCATTTTTATAATTAAAATTGTACTAACAAAAGGCTTTTGAAAGAAATTAAAACTTATTCTAAAAGAAATTTGAACTCAATTTACTGAAATCCGATGTCTAAAAGAAATTTTGAACGTTCATCGGTATAAATTTTAAAGTAAATTTATCATAGAGGGAAATCGATAAAGAAAATGTAAAAAATTGCCTCTAAACCATCGATGAGTCGAAACAAATTTAAGACATGTCACTTTGAACTATACACTTTAAGACATGTCAACCCTTGAATTTATATGCAATTTTTGACAACGACAAGTAAGTGAAAAATCTTCTTCTGCATCCATAAATCTGTATTCATGGTTATACATTTATGGATGCATCATCTATAATCATAATATTTTTGAAAAATACCCACCATAGGAGAAAATCTAATGTTAAATGTCGAATACCATATGTTAATATTTGGTATACATTTAGTTAAATTTGTGTAAGAAACTGAAAAAAAATATAGCATTTTTATCTATTAATACCAGCAGTTTTTAATTTATTAATACGAAATTTTATTGATACGAAACCAGCATTTCTTGTCATTAGTGTCTGTGGTACAAGATGCCCGAAAATGTGAGTTGGAACCTGCATAGTCTGCTATTTATCCGAAATAAATTGTTGAATGGAACAAAGTGCTGAATGAAATTGCTGATGACATTTCTTTCAGCACATTCAGGTTATTTGTGTAAGCATTCAATTTTTATTTCTAGCGGTATTAAAGAATGGCCTTTTTTTGACATTTCCCTAATGACTGTAGCAAGGCTACGTGATAGGTAAACACTGTTATAAAAATGTTTTTAAAACTTCCTTTATTTACGAGGCAATTATTCAATTTGTTTTCATCTGGATTAAAAGGGTGAAAGGTTGTTTTATTTTCAAGTTGCAAATCATGTATTAGTGCTTTATGCTTACATTTTTCAGAGTCTACATATTGCTATATTATTTTATCCTAATTTTGCTTATGGAGTACCGAAATGTGGGGGATGAATTAGTTTTATGACATAAGCCAATTACTTGTAACGACTATTTCACAACGATATTTAGTATTTTTTAAACAATTCGTGGATGTAAAAGACACAATTCTAAGATATTTTTAGCAAATACTGGATGTGCTAAAAATACTGTAGAGTCCGGGTTAACTGATGTGTGTATTTTGGTAGATATTTTATAGCATTAGGGAACAAGAGCATGATCCAAAACAAACGTCAAAAAGGATCTATCTTCGTTTATCCAAAATAGATGTTTAATAAATATTGGAAAGAAAAATAATTAATGTTTTATTATAAATTTTAATCTTATTCAAATTTAAATTCGTATTCAATGAATTATATAAAAAAATAATTTAATTCAGCTTAAGTAAAACTTTGCTTTTTAAATAAAAATAATCCTTTTTGTTAAAGAAATCTTGCTTCTCTTTCTCGGTTATATAGAATTCAAATGTTCATTTCAAATCCTAATTTGTGTAGCGTAATTATAGGCATTATTTATTTAATTCATTCCACTTATATTAATCAAATTTTAACAACCAAAAGCATCGATATTCTAATATTAATTATACAAAGCATGTATATATGTTGCTATTTTAAATAATACGTCATTGAAATAATTTGAACATTTTATTCCTCGCTGACTGCAGAAGTTTTATTTAAATAATTTAACGATATTAATAATATATAAAAATCATAATCAGAGGAAGAGAAAAATGAAATAAATATATTAATGAATGAATATTTCGTACTCTAAAATTCCAATCCCTTTCTAATTTTTGCTACATTCACATGCTATTGTCTTGCATAATGCTTAACAACTATGGTAGTTTAAAAGTAAACGAGTTAAATTTAAAAATTTGAAAAATTATTATGAAGATCATCGAATAATTGTGGAAGATTCAAAAGAGTAAAATTCTTTAATTAATAAGTTCGAAAATATAACTAAAATCTCAATTCTAAATTAAAAATGAAGTTATTATTTTGTTAAACATCATTAATGATAGAATTAAATAATTATATTTTTGAATAAAATTCGTCATATTATAAATTTTTTCGATTGTATCCAATTGTTTAAGCCGATTAAATTCAGTTAAATCAGTTTAGATAGTATATTAAGGTCCAACTCCTGTTTAATTTCGAATTCAAATATTTTTTACTCGATTTTCTCCATTAGAGTATGATTATCTAGGGAATATGGGATTAAGCATTTTCTTTTCATATACCTTTTAAAATTTTATTGGAATAAATGAATAATGCAATATTATTATAAACGACAAACATTATTATAAATTAGTTATGCATAAATTTATTTATTTAGTTATTAGATTGCGTATCATATTTCGGAGATAAATAGTAATTTATATCCAGAAAATGCGCCAAAGTAAAATAATGTAGAATATTATATTAGTTTTCATTTCGACTTATTTATGGATTGCGATTTGATACCGAAATGAACCTTTCTATGTGAACCTTACTTACCTTTTTTTATATATAAAGTAACAAATGTTGTTGATAGGATTATGTTAATTGTTGATTCTTAGTAGCTAAGAATTATTATGTTGTGCCCAGTATTTTAAAAATAAAATTTAACTCAATCGTTAATGGATTTCAATCGATTTAATGTTTGCATTTCAGAAAAAAAAATATATATATTTTTTTTCGAAAATATCATTCCTTATTAATGTTACAGAATGTACTCACACAATGCTAAGTAATAAGAAATTAAAATATTTTGAATGTTTTATTCTTTACCAATTATAGAAGTGTTATTTAAATAATCTAATCTGTAATATACAGCAATCAGAATTAATGTAGGGGAAATTAATAGTTTCTAAGAATGATCAGGCTATGCCTAACATTTGTAAAAATTAAAATTCAACTCCATAAGTAATGCAGATCATAATTTTAATGATTGCATTTCAAGCAAAAGAATTAGATAAATTGACTTTATTTCAAAAATATTTTTAGATAAATGTTTTAGAAAGTACACTCACAAACACAATCCATTGATATATTATAAAACAGTTTTCTCTCAACGTTGCTTACATTTACTTCTATCGTTTTCCCTTTGAAAATATTTCTCCTTGATTTTGTTTGATAAAGAATTACAGAATTACCAAAATGCTTACAGAGTTTAAGGGCAGATAAGACATGAGGAAATAAATCAATAGAAAATTTAATCGCAAGTGCAAATGATCCTTTCTATATTTTTTGTGAGTGAATTGAGAATTTTGTGTGAAGCAAAAGAATAAGATCAGAGAGCATTGCATATCAAAATGAGTACAAATTCACAGTAGCAAAGATCACCATTGGATAAATAAACAAATGTACAAATAGTATGCAGCATGGCAGAGATAACGACAAGCTTCATATGTTTACCATTCAGACTCCAGTATAATTTGCTTTTGTGAGTTGTAAGTTTTTGTAAGCTATTAAACCTGTGGAGCACACTTTATCTAGCGTACTTTCTTATCTTACCTAATTCACTGATACAGCAGCTCCCTTACATGGGATTTTGCTTTTATAACCACATGGTCTATTGTGAAAATGATTTATGCTGGCCAGATGTAGCGTAACATCTTGGAGATGTTAATAATTTATACTAGTCAGTGACTAAATAGGATTTTTGTACATCGTTTATTTTAATTTTCTTAATTAAAATGATGTTTTCTATGCACATTTACTTATATACTGCAAAAGAAGTTTTGAATAAACCATTATTCTACCTCTGGATGCCCTTCTTCATCTGCCTCCTGGGTTATGCACTAATCCTTCACCCCGTTCCTTTGCATCAATTCCCCCACCTTCTTCCGTCACTTGTTCTTCACTAAAAAGACTTGCATTGCAGCTGGAAGAAAGCTCATTGATCTCACCTGCTATCGGGGTACATTAGTCACATTAGTCTAGAAAACTGAACTTCCGGTAAACATTACATTCATTGATATTAAATTGATTTTAAACCGTTATACACATAACAGAGAAAATTCAATGTAACTATATTTTATAACACAATATTGATTGAAAAACAAAAAATAAAAATAAAAAAAATGTGCATAACAATTATTCTTTGTATTTTTTTTTCTTTATCTTTGTTATTAGGAGGAATTTCTACTTTAAATTAATTCTAATTTTGAGAAGAAAAAAATTTGTAATCAGTAAAATACGATATTGTATATAAAATTGATTATTTCACTGTAATTTTATATTTTGAAAAATAATAATACCTTTACAAAAATTATTGTATCGGCAATCAAAATATTTAAAATTTTATGAGTAAATAAGTAAATTGAGCAGTTGTACAATATGCGCAGCCTCATAAATTTTGCATATTTTTGTCTGAGTGAATAAACTGAAAAGTGAATTTATTTTTTTTATTTTTTATCTTGATGAAAAAGGAATAAACAGCAAAGTTTTAATTGAATTTGAGTGAAACAAAATAGTAATATTAATTAACAAGTTAATGTAACTATAATCATAATAAAATTAATGACATTTCAATGACCCTGGCTTTCTAAAATGTCAGCATAATTATATCTATTTAGAAAGTTTTCTGTCAGTATCTAAGAAAGACTTGCAAAATTAATATTCTTCACTGAAATGGTACAGATGTAATTTTGTAAGATCATTTGATTATATGAAGCTCTAGTAAAACAGATAACATTTATTATTCTTTAATTTTAATTACTTGATTTCAGTTGTATAGCTTATTATTAAGTCATTATATATCTCATTCATTTGTAATTAATTGTTGAAAAAATTAATTATTTTATTACTTTATTTTTATTCATTTCGTATGTTCTCTTCCCATTTCGTTAGAATTTTTGATAAGCAAATGCAAAACATACCGTTATTTATAAATCCTAATTACTTCATTTCACTTGTATAGCTTGTTATTAAGTCATTACGTATCGCATTAACGTATTCTTGAGTTCACGTAAACTATAACGGCGTCCTGAAATATCACATTTTAACTTGCCAGTACGACAATCAAATACTTTTCGACACCATATATTTTATTACACTCATTATAATTTGAAGCATTTGCTGCCATTGAGCATTATTTTAAAAGAAAATTTTAATTTAGGAAGTAATTTGAATTTCACTTAATTTGCTGCACATTTCGTGAAATTAATTGAATGGCACTGTAAATCGAAAATCTTTTTTAATGTTCATTTATGATCTCATTTACTAACGGAGTGATTTTAAGTTTTTATTATGTTATTCTATGCCTTGAAATACTTTTGAAAGGAGAAGTTATCTTTAGTATAGCCTTTTAAATCACTCTGTTTTAAGAGCGCTGTCTTCCGCCATTATTTTTGTCCGTTAATTACTCTTATTAATCATGCTTTAAACGAGATTTTTTTTAAAATTTTCTATTCTTTTAAAAAAATCTTTGTAAAAGCTTAAAATGATGTGCCGCAGAGATTTTATAGTTATGCTTTTACCTACATTGTAACTGAGAATTTTAAATTGTAATTGTAATAGGAAAAATTATATGAGACATTCGCTCAATTTTGAACTAACTTGTTTATTTCATTTCTACTCATTTTTAAAGACCGTTATTTCCTAAAACTATCAAATGCCACAATTTTTCAATCTTTTTTTTTTTTTTTTTTTTTTTTTAGAAAAATATGAAATATACTTATTTGTCAACTACGAAGAATGTGCAGATGATTAACAGGATGGTCTAAATAGGCAATTTTAACGAAATAAACGAGAACATTCTAAAATATTTTTCTGAGATTCTTTTTCCTGGAATTCCTTTTTAGGGAACTGAAAGCTTAGATTTTTTCTGGAATTTTATCGTAATATTAACTGTTTATAAAAATTTAATCGGAAACAAATGCTGTATAAAATTGCAAACTAACACCAAGGAAACTATTTTCTTAGATCTAATGCTGAAATATAGAATTAATTGCATATCCGATGAAGATTGCCTTATAAATTTTAATCTGATATAAAAGCATGTATATAGGTTTCAATAATTGAAAGTAATGGAATAAAACAAGATATGTTTTCGGTTTAAAGAAAAAATTTCCTCGAAAAACTTATGATTAAATGTGGGACTATTTACATGTTTTCTGAATTATATTCTTAAAAATGTTTTCTACATTTAGTACCTAATAATAGAATTAGATGAGAATCGTTCTTTTTAAAATATTTTTCCGAAGTAATATAATCTGACTTCGATATGTATTTATGTAAAATAAATTGCTAAAAACATATAAAAATAATCTTGAAATATATATTAAACTAATAAATGCAAATATTAAAATAATATATTCTCAAATTACACAATAAAAAGTGACATGAACATTAAATACCATACGAAAACACAATTTTGAATTAATTTTCTCCTTGTAATATTTCAAGTCTAAAAGAACAGGAACATTTATTTAAATGCCAGTATTCAATTATAACACTTCTCAATTTTTCCAAACATTCCTAAAACTATTTTAAAAAATTCAGTCATGAATAATGCATTCTGAACTCCATATTCTCGAACTTGAAAAACTAGAACTTCGTTAATATTCGGAAACATTGGCTATTGTTTGAAAACACAAATGAAGGTACTGTTTTATGTTGATAAAATTAATAATATCTTCTTTTTTTCTGTGCAGAAGTCATAATTAAAAAGTTTGAAATCGCAAATATTAGTAATTTTATGTTTTTAAAATTAAAATTAACATCGATTTGTTTTCAGAATTACTAAAATGAATCATTTTATTTTTTTATTTAATTATTTTGCGTTAAGAAATTTTATAAAATCTTTTGATTTTTGATTTTTTTTTATAAAATGTTTATTTTTAACGTATATTCGTTCTTTAGATGTCCGTTCAATACGCCTATTTTATATCTTATGTGAGTATCATTCATCTCTGACATCTCATCCATGGTTGTTTTTTTTTTTTTTTTAGCTTTAATGCCTTATTCTTCATTTATAGAAAATGTAGAATAGAAAATGTCTGAAATGTAGGAATTTTCTAGCATATTTTTTTGTTTTAATTTCAAAAATATTATTTTGTAATGTCTGAAATGAAGAAAATGTGCTAAAGTTAATTAAAATTTACTACATTTACACATTCATCATACACCTCTAAAATGCTTCAAATAACTGTAAATTCTAATGTATAATTAACTACGTGTATAGGTATTAAATTTCAATAATTAAAAAAAGATTTTTGATAAACTAAATTTTAAGCAATTATTTTGGATTTTATTCTATTATTATTCTAATCTTTAATTAGCACTGCAGTCGATGTAGATACATTTTATCCTTGTTTTCTTGGAGACATTGTAGGGAATGCATTCTTCTCGACAGATTTTTTTTTAATATAAACAATAAGAGAAGTCAATTCAAGGTAATCATCCTTTTCAATATAAAATGGTAAAAATAAATAGCAACGAAAATTGGAAATTCTGTTTTCTACTTTCGACTTGTTTATGACGTTTATCAGACATTAATTAGGAGAATACCAAACAAAGTTTGAACGAACTTTAATTATTTGCTATGTAATACAATCCGGTTATTTCTTCCAGATCTTAGTACTTTTGTTCTTTTTCTTCGAAGTCATCCGTGCTCTTAGTTTTGCTAGATAAATAAAGTCTGGACACTGGGTAGATTTAATTATCTTCGGCAGAACAACCAACAATTTTCTATGAATCTCTTCGATCTGTTAGGCATCACCTAAAACAATTTTTCTCCCAGATGCTCACTTTGCAGCTGTACTGAAAAATTACACCAGTTCACCGAAAAATCACACTATCACACTTTCATTCATGAATTTTGCTAAAAATTCTCTCTCAATCGAAATAGGTTTTCTTTGAAACTGATCACACGCTAGCGATGTGTATCCAATATTTGATTATGAGTAACTGCTGTCTTAATTTAAGTAAACATCATTTCTTATTCATCAAAGAAGAAAATTAAAAGTCTTTTAAAAATCAGTCTATTTGAAGAACGGACACAAAATATACCAAAGTGATCGGATTGATCAACCGCTCTTGAAGAAGAGTAAACAAATTTTTAAACAATCTAAAATTATATCTACAGATATAGATTATAGGTACTGGTATAAAATTAATTTAAAATGTTAAGTGGAAAGATTAAAGTTACAAGGGTAATGATTCGTATCTTCTTTATTTTTCAGAAATTAGCAAAATAAGTTATCATTCGGGGACATAAATGCTGTAACTCTATAACTTTAGGGATCTTTTGGATTTTAATTAATATAGAAGTTGAAATACACTAAATTTGTGCATTGATTACAATTTTAAACTTAAATCCTTGTTTTTTTTTGTATCTGAAAAGTGGCTCACATAACTGTAACTTTAATAAGTTCAAATGATATTAAAGGGTGATTACTGATAATATGATGGACATACATTAGGGTAAAAGCTTAGATATAAGGTTTGATTAATGCTTTGTAACACATATATGACGTAAGTCAAGTCATAGCCATGAGAGTAAATTTAAAAATAATTTCCAGACGCTGAATAAATATTATATATTTGTCCATGAAATTAAAAATAATATAGTGTCACACAATATACTCAGCTAAAGACGCTAGAGAAAGAATGAAAATATGAAACTTCTAAATAGAAAGGAGTACAAAATATAAATACAAATAATGATCTGAAAAAATTTAACCAAAGTATGTTTGATTTGTAAAACACACAAAAGAATGTAAGGAAAAGGCAAATTACAATCAAGAGAATTGAAAATTGTTAACAAAACATATTAATTATTACAAAATTATTCTAAAAGACTTCATTTATGATTTCATTTTTCGTAATCAATGAATAGAAACTTCTTTTCAAGTTGAAAAATTTCAAATTATAGTTTATTCAATGAAGTTACTAGTATGATAAGTAAAGCATAATAAATTAGAAAATGACTCGCTCCATTGCATATTAAATACGAATAAAATGTCAGACGAATTAAGATCCAGATGCATTTATGAAATTGAAAAGCAGATGTACTTTTCTTAATAGATATCAAAACACCACCTCCAAATTTACAAGAACAGACAGAACAATCAAGATTAGTGTAAAAAATATGGTAATAATCATCAAAAAGATCCGATGAAACAATTTGATCACATTGCCAAGTGTCAATCAGACAGATGACATCAAAAACCTCAGACACAACGGAGTCAAAAAAGAAAATCAATTGTTTTAGAGCGTAGACCTTGGACATTCTGATAAAAAAAAGCTAAGCGTCAATTGATGCTGCTGTTTTGAGTATTGGTGTAGATGGGATCAGCTTGAGGAACGGCTATTGTTTCGATAAATCTGATTTTCTTTCAATCTCCAAAAAAATTTCGTAACCAGACAGCCTTCAGACCCAATCGATGCGTCAAATAGGCGATTACAATCTCTCTAGAAGATTTCTGCAAGATAAGAAGCATGAGATTGGAATTTAGTCCTAATTCTGGAGCATAAGTGATGATATAGTTTTAATACCATGTAATTATTGTATGTTAACCTTATATATATGATATTTCTTAATTTAATTAATGAATTAACTTTTTTACTTATTTTAAATGCTTCTTTATACTACGAATGTCATTAATATTAAGTCAATATTTTCATATGAAACTATTTATTAGTTTTGTAAGTGGCATCTTTTAAACATTTTATTTTTAAAAATTTAATCAACATCGTAACATTTTAAAACTAGAATAATTTTTAAGTTTTTTAAACCAAATGATTCTTCAGAATATGTATAATATGTATGAAGACAATATGCATCGATTAACTTTGGTCTGAATATACTTTATCAAAATATTCTATCAGATGATAAGGGAAAATATCAGAACTAATTTTGTTAATTTATTTTCATATAATATATAACTACAAAGTTTCCTCTTTATCACGTTATGAATGTTTCAACAAATAGAATTCATTTTTTAAAAATGTTTTTTTTTTGTTGTTGTTGCATGATTTCTCAAATGACCTTCTTTTACTGTCTTCTTTTACACTGTTTTGAAAAGTGCTATCTTTATTAATTGATTGTGCAAGCATCTTTTTTTTTAAGGGAGAGGGGGAGTACATTTTTAGAGAAATTTCGGGCGTTGTTCAAATGTCTATGGAAGTTATTTCGGTGGTACAATCCCTCGAAACTAATTTACGATAACTGACTTGAAGGGATTTTTTTTTTTTTTTAGATAAAGCAGTTTTGAGATGCATTCCACCCCGAACACATTTTAATTAAAGGGAATAATATGTGATTTTATAGCTAGCTACATTCTGCCATTTCAACCTATATTCGACTACAAGAATAAAATTCTGTTGATCTCTCCTAAAATGTGAAGATTTAATCAAGCGAAAAAGACTTTGACTACATTTCGTAAGAATATTAATCTGTGATTGATTTTTCAGTGAAATTCATAGTTTTAAACACCAGTTTGATATGTACTTGCACTCAGTCAAACAATTTCGAATTATTAATTTAACAAGCTATTTTATTTGAGTTTCTGAGTACGTGATCTTCTGGTTTTATCCAAAGTTAATATGAAGCTTTAATTTCTGTAAAAGTTGCCTTAAGCTGTTGTAATTCTTTAGTCTCAGTTTCAGTTTAACTTTTGAAATCTAGATTCTCCCGCGTACCAAACATTTCCAATCTCTTATTTCTGCTAACATTCTTCATTTAAAATCAATTAATTGTATTAAGAAATTAAAAATAAACAACACAAACTTATTTTCCTCCTTAGTTATAAACATCTCTCAATTATTTCTACAAATTCTATAAGAAATTATCTGCATTTAATTGTTATTTCATTAAATTTCGAAAACTTAATGAAAATTGAAGAAAAGAAAAGTACACGGTAAATTAGGCATGGTTGAATAGATTACCGCGTTTATTGTTGATGACTTTCTCACTGGTTTTCCGATTCTTCAGCTCGTGCTGTTTTCAGAAGATACTTCATACCCTGAAGCCACTCCTTTTCTTGTCTTCGTTGGAGTTTGAGAAAATTATTTAAGCCTTATGAAAATCCTTAAATCATTACTTTAAAACCAATAAAAACATGATTAAAAAACATTCATTAAAGCAAAAGAAAAATTCGAAAAAACAGGAATAGAGTAGTTGGAAATTATAAAAAGGGAATTAATTGTTTAGTTAATTTTTTCTAATTGATTATTTAATTGGTATTTGTGCTTTGGAAGTGGAAAGTCTGAATTATCTTTTCTTAAATAGTAAGTGCGTAAAGTTTGGATGAATTCAGCCCAATTGCTCAGGAGGAAATGTTGAACTTAGACACAAGCACGTATATGCACACATATCTGCATACATAGATTGATAGAAGGGTTTATATTTATATATTAATTACAGATAAATGGAATATCACTGTATTGATAGATTTGTTATTTCCTATTCCATCTTTGCAAAATTCATGTTGATATAAATAACCTATAAGTTTAAATTTGTGACAATCGGCACGCTCATTAGCGAGTATTTCTCAAAAATGTTTCACTCACTACAAGAAAATTGTTGCATTTCATAAAATCATTTTATAAATACATAAATCACGCAAATTTAATATTTTTTTAAGAATTTTTAATCATAAATATGGAAGAAAAGCGAATTGTAATATTGTAAATATATTGGCATGAAAGTAAAGCTGGTAAACTGAAATGTCAGAAATAAAATAAAAAATGTGTACAGACTTCAAATATTTTTGAAAAGAAATTGTAAAGTATTCGCAGTGCAACGACTATTATTTAAAGAACTGTATATTGTATTTATTTGCATTTAGTGGTATTTTAATCGTAAAGCATAAGCATTTAAGGCCTTTAAACTATTACATATGTTTACAAAATAAATTTATTTTCAAATGAGATTATTTTATTTCAATATGAATCTTGTTTTTTTTTTCAAGATAATTATGTTTATTTTTAAAAGGTATAAAAGTGAACTTCAGGACTGATTGACAATATAAGTGATTCCTTCTGTAGCAGTTACCGTTCGCCTTTCTATAAAAAAAAGAAAAGAACAACTACTCACTTTCTTACTTCTCGATAAGCTCAATATTAAAAAAAAATGAGGAAATTAATTATGATAGCTTAATGATGAGTACTTTTTCACAATTTCTTTAAGTTATTTGATTTTCAGAATATTCTTTAACTGAATCGCTAGTTAGAACTGTAAAGAAAGTTTATTATCAGTGTATACTTCTTTGCAGTAGCGTTAATTTAAAAACACAATTACTAAACGCTTGTTAGAAATATCGCAGTATAATAATGTGTTATTACGTACTGTATTGCCTTATGTTACAATTATTTGTTAATTATTCGCTTGTATTTCTTTGTGCGTTTGAAATTTTTCTCAGCGTATGTTTTTCACATCTATTTTACTTTGCTTGGTTCTACTTATAAATAATTAGAAATCGGGCAATATTGGAATTGGATTTATTTTAACATGATTGATTACCAAATTTCTAAAATTGTAACAATTTTCTGACTAACATTTTATTAGTTGTAATATGCTTTTATAAGTATGGAATTTTTATTCATACTACAAATGTTCTCTCAAATGTAAAACTATATAAATGAATAATTTATCATACTTCCCATTCACTTCGAATCATATATTCTAAAAATCATTGGGAAATATTCATTTCATTTATAATTATCTTTATACTTATTTATTTATAAAAGCATGTATCCAAATATGATCATAATTACCCTACACCAAGAAGCATGTTATTTTTAGTTAAGAAAACATCCACCGTTTATTTTCAAGCAAGCAAATAATTTGAAATTTACTTGAAACAAGCGGATTTGCCAGAGAAAGAATGTCATCTTAGAAGCAAAATAAGCTTTTGGCGATCCATTTTTTAAAGATGCATCTTTTTCGTCACCATTCTATCGTCTTTGCCGTTTTTTAAGCTCAAACTGGAGGGCACAGAATAACGCAAACCACAAAGAGAACCTAGAAACCTAACCTTCCTCCAGGAAATACTTTTCAATATTTTTGAGAAGTGTGAAAGTCGCCCTGAAATATGAATAGCTCATTCTATGGGGATCTCCATCCATTTTTCTTGTTTCTTCTTACACCTATTGAGGCGATTTTTCTTTTGTCCTATTTCTGTTTCTGTCTTTTCTGCCCCAACGCAGAAGGGAGAAAAGTTCTCGTATTTTTATTGCCATGTCAAACCAATTTTTATTTTCTTTTACGTTATTTTTCCAATGCATTCTAGAAGTAAAGTTTCAGAAAAAGATTAAAAAGAGGCCGTCGACTTGCTTCATACACAAAAGTCTCAAAAATAACGTAAGAAAAAAATAGTCAATAATGTTGTAAGATGAATATTTATGAATAAGAATTAGCGTTATGAAGTAAATGTGATGTCCAAACACCGCTTAAAAGTAAAAACCCAAAGTAATAAGGGGAGAAATAAATTTTAGTATTTTTATTGGCATTTTAAATCAATATGGTTCTTCTTAATACTTTGTATGCTGTATTGTTGTATTAAATTAAAAAAAAATAATAGCAAATGGGAAATGCGTTATATTTTTAAAATTTTAAAGTTTTTCTGATCAATAATTATAAGTATAGTTTCTATAAGAAAAGGTCAAAAGATGAATATAAGAAATATGATCATCATTTTTATAGCCGCATTTACTAAATTCCTGAGCAAAATAAAGGTAAAAATTAACATGTTTCCATTTGGTGCACTAAAAAACAATACTTGAGTCAGATACTCTGACTCACAATTTTCTATTATTTTGTAACAGCCTTGATTTGATTTTTGACTTTTTTTTCCCTTTAAATTTACTAAATGTTTATTGATATTAATTTTTTTCTTAGCAATACCTTCTACTCCTTTAATTGCTGGATATATAATCGAATGTGTTGTGATTTTACAAAATACAATCTTTTTTGAGTTCAAGAGTTATTTTTGTATAATGAAGACTTAGTATAAAAATAGAATTGCGATTAGTGGTTGGGTTTTAAAGTATTTTTAGCTATGATGTTCCAAATTAGAGATTCTAAACGCCTTTAAATTTCATAGCTAAAGGCGATTAATGTCATCTTACAAAGTTTTACTGCTGTCCTCCAAAAGAAAATAATTCATTTTTTAGATTTAGCACAATTTAACAAGAAAATGAATTTAAAAGTTTCAACAACTTCAACTATATATTTCACTATTTATTATTGAAATGCAAGCATTAGAGGTAAAAGCTATTTCAAGATCTACGATCCTTATCTGGACATCTTTGATCCCTCAATTCAGCAAAGAAAAATGTAAATTTAAGATGAAGAAAAAATAAATAAAACATGGCAAACAATAAGCACTTTCTCAAGATAATTAAAGAGAAATATTCTTTCAGTGATTTAAAATATCACACCTACTGATGTCAAGAGAGATATTTTTTTTAAGTACTCAAATGCCTTGATGTATTTGTTACATCAGTATTAAAATAAATGTGAGAAAGAGCTACTCTAACTAGAAAAAAAATGATAAATTGAAGACCACAAGAAGAATTATGTCATTAAATCTTTTAGTTTCAAACGTTTACACCCAAAAGTGTTTGTTTCTAAACCTTGATCATGATTGATGAAGCTTTAAGTGAAAAATTAAAATGGAACTTAGTATTCTTTTTAAACCAAATTTCAATTTATAGAGTAAATATCAATTAACATGTATATATTTTGCTCTCACTGATTTTATTTTGTATTTCTTCGGTTATTTCTAAAGACAGACAAAAAAAAGAAAAAAAAGAGAGAAATTATAGGTAAACAATGAAAGAAGTAAGATTATTATTTTTTTTAATTTGTAAGGCATATAATATATTTATTGAGATGAAAATTCTTGAAATATATATTAAATATCATATATTATAAATGTATTGTATTACATATTACATTTCATTCCTTTATTCGAAGAATATTTTCTGAACAGATAACAAAGCAATGAAATTCTTTGCAAAATTCATCAGTTTGTTCATTAATCTTAAAGATGTTTACTGAATAAATTGCCTGCGACTGTTGTTCTAAATAAAAAAAAAATATTAAATTTTAATCATTAAAATTCATATATTTCAATGGAAAAAAATCTTTGTTTCTTTATGAAAGGTTTGCCTCTAAAATTGTGCATTTGAAGTTTTTACCCTTCTAAACAGATTAAATTAAATTAATCTACGGAAATATAATAATAATAGAATAAAATATGAAAAATTAATAAAATGTAATATTTCTATAAACAAACAAAAAAAATGAAGAGAAAAAAAAACTTTTAAAATTCAATCGTAAAGTTTAGGAGAAAAAAACTGCGAAAATCATTCCTGCAGTAGCATACACATTTATTAAATTGAAAATTACCTATTGCTGCCTCTTAATCAAATAACTTTTAAATAAATGGTTTTTGAAAGTTACGGTTCTTTCATTTGAAAATGAACGATGATTGTTTTCCAAATATTTTGCTTTTATTAGAAAGTACTTTGCCAGACCTTGAAAGGAGTTTTTTAAGCTAATTGATCCATCATTTTAATTTTTTCGGCATGTATTTATTTCTTAGTAACATGTACGTTTAACAAATTATTTACATTTCAGAATCTTCGTAACGTTTAGAGTTGTTTTATTTATTATTAATTAGGATAAAGAAGAAGAATTCTTATATTTCTTGCTCACCAATGCAACAGGTGTGATCAAATAGCTAAATTTCATATTTTAGTAAAAGAAATCTTATCATTTCAATGGAAGTAGAAAAGTTTTTTTTTCTGTTTATCCCAGATGCTCACTTTAACGGACTTCCTAGGGTGCATTATCAATTGCTGAGGGTTATCTAGCGACGTGTACTGTTCCTCCGATATTTTTCTTCCTTGTTTATCTCTTGTTGAAACTAGATATGGGTACAGGGAATAAGTATCTGTAGTCTCTAGAGAAGAGGGAGTAAAACTATTTAACCAATTGAAATTTTAAAAATTAAATGAGAAAGGCAATAAAGTGATATTAGTTTTAAGATTAGTTTTAGGCTAAACCTTGCGACACAATTATAAGAATTAAAATTAATTAAATCAACTGGACACATTCCAAATTATCGGGAAAAATCATTTCATTTTGAATACTTAATATTATTATCAAGTGTATTACCATGTAGAGCTAGCCATTGAAATAAATCTTTTTATTTAATTTATCACTTTTAATTATTAACGAAAATAATGGCACACGATACTTTTTTTTTTATTTTCCAAAATTATATTTAAATACAATTAAGTCCACATGCTTTCAAAAACTTTCATAAATAAACCTTTATAAAAGTGCTCTGCTGAATTGTTTAACGGAGTGTTTCTCATTAACAATACTACACTTGTTTTTATTGTATAAATAAATAAAATTCAGATAAATTTAGTCCAGGATTAAATAACTATTATACATTTTTCAAAAATATCTACAAAATAGGAACTCCAGTCTCCCGCGAGCATTTACACTTTAAAGATCCTTATCGATCGATGAGGAAATTGTGATAATGTTTATTTCTTGAATATGAGCAGAAATGTGTTTTAACTTTAATTAATTAATTTTGTATTCATGAATAGTGCAATGGAAATAAATTTCAAACTAATTTTATGGTTTAAAACCTTAAAAAAATCATTTTGTGAAATATTCAAATGATTATTAATATTTTTGTAAGTTACATAGTTAGCAAATTAATAGCGAGAGAGAAAAATTTGAGCAAACAAATAAGTTTAGAAATATTTCACTATTCAATGTATTTTGAACATTTTAACTATTCTCATAGCTGTGAATATCGTTTAAAACAAATGACAGTCTGTATTATAAATTAAGCATTTACAGTAAATATAATTTATGTTATTGCACTATACTATTAATTTTACTATTAATACTATTAATTTTCATCAGTAATAATAATTACTTTTATAGTTAGTAACAATTATTTTAAATTATCCACTTCTCATTCGTTAATATTTTTTCAAGACTTGCAAGACTTTTATGTAGGAAATATAACCTTCTCGAGAGAATAATCTTTTTAGCATGAATATGATATTTGAATTCTTTCCTTCTTCGCATCTGAGATTTTTATAAAATCGTAGTTATTTTTGCCATTTTTCTTCTATAGTAAAATTTTTTCGCTGGAAACGTTTCTGAAGAAGTAATTTAAAACTCACTTTACTTTGCATCTCGTGTAATTAATTTAATGGTAGTGAATTTAAAAAAAAATATTCTAAAATCTCATTTCTTTTATTTTTTTCAAACGAATAATTTTAATTTCTCGATGAATTATTCAACGCTTCTTTAGAAAGCATCACTTATCATTAAGAAATCCTTCAGTACATATCGATTTTAGTGCTATCTTAAACTATAATTTTAGCAATTAGCTTAATCTCATTATTAATATCTTCTTATTAGCAGTCCATTTTATGATTTAGTCTTAGCAGTTATTTCCTTATTGCAATTATCTTAAAACCATATTTTCGAAATATCCACAAAGGACGCATAAAATTTAATGACACTCAATGCTTTTATGAGCTAAGAAACATTAATATGCTGAAAAGATTTTTAAAAATGTTTTTTTAAAAAAGTTTTTTTTTTTTTTTTTTTTTTTTGAAATTATATTTTCTAGGAACTGGAATAAAAATGCATTTTGAAATATTTCAGAATTATTTAAAGTCTCGCTGCATCTTTTATGTCTATAAAGGCATTTTTTCCCCTGTAATTACCTCAAAATAGAAAATTTTAATTACATATATTAAAAATGACTGACTTAACTTCTTATTCCCTAAACACTAAGCATACTTGCATACTGCCATGTGTATCTTACATATTTTTACAAAAAGGAAAGAACATGTTGATTTTTCGGAAACATTGCAATTAAACATATTTGAATTCTGTTATCCCATTTAAATAATTTATCTATTAATTCATGTGTGTTAATTTCAAAGATTGCGTTATTACATAAGGACTTTAAAAAAAAATGCAGAAACATATTCAGTGTAGAATTGTTTTCTTCCATTTTTTAGATGCATATTAGAGAACTTTGACAAAAAAGCAAATAGATTTTATTACAGGATGGGGTTAAGGTGACTTTGTAATGAAATGGGACCGAAGAGCCTCTTGATCGAGATCCAATTTCATCGTATAACCTACGTAAAAAACTGGCCTAGAATACTTTAAATTCGTCGAAGCTAATTGGTATCTCTTTTTGACATGATGCCGAAGCTTGGAGAAGAAAAATGCCAGCTGAGGGATCGTTCTCATTATCTGAATGTGGTTCAAAATTTTGAATTCTTACCCTAATAGCCTTGGTGTTGCTCTAAGAAACGAGACTTTACAGTAACTGAAACTAATTTATTACAAGGCAAAAAAATATTTAGTGGCTGTTAATGTAATATGATAACGGTCTAATGATTGTACTATTGCGGTCAAATGATTTAATCATATCATGGCAATATTAAATTCTATCTACTTATCTGAGTGCAAACTAAATGTCTCTGAGATTTTGACAGATATTTGGGTCCAGTTTCTATCTTTATATTGTATTATAGTTTAACATAAAATAATTATCCTTGTATATATATATAGATTTTAATAATAAAGAATAATAAAAATATGTGATGCTTTATATAGTATGTGGGTAGAATATTAAGAAGATTAAGATAACCAGCAATAAAAAATATTCTTCTTTGAGTATCTTTAGAAGTATGATACCTACATCAATAAATTAGTAGCATCAAAATATGATCATTCAAATATAATAAATTGAGCATTGTTTTCAATCATGTATCTAAAAATTTAAATTGTTCTGTTAAATAATTAAATAATATAATATTTTTAACAAAACATTACATATATAAATAATATTTTTTCTGAAATTGTTAAGTATAATTTAATGCATTTTCATAAACCACAAAGTTTGCTGCAAACAAAATTAAGCGATGATCTATTATCATTGTATTTACTGCCAAAATAGAAATGAATGCTCTCATTCAAATAAGTCTTGCATCAAATAACGAAAACCTGTTTGAGTTTTTTTTAATTATTTATATGAATCATTCAAAGTTAATCATTATTCTCCATCAATCAATTTCAAGGCTCTAACAGTCACTTAAGGCAAAAAGAACAATGTGAAATAAGTGGTTTTGTTAGAAGAAATAAACAAACAAGAAATATATACATATATAATCCAACTTTTTACTGATGATGCATCTTCCTAGTCACCAACCTTCTCTCTGCGTCGTTTTTTAACGCAAATACTGGAGGGCATACAATAAGCCAAACCACAAAGAGGACAAGAAGATCCAACAATTCTCCAGGAGAAGCAATCTTTTCTTTATTTTTGAGAAGTGTGAGTGTCGCCGTAAAATATGGATAGCACTTTCTCCGGGTACCTTCGTCCATTTTTCTAGTTTCCTATTACACCTTTCTGGGCAGGTTTTCTTTTACCCTATTTTTATTTCTGCCTTTTCTGTAAAGAAAGAGGGAAAGTTTTGATATTTTTATCGCAATGTTAAATCTATTTTATTCTATTTTATGTTCCTTATCTAGGAGCTTCTGAGATAAAAGCTTGGGAAAATGGATAATAAATAGGGAGCATTTTTATTTGGAATTTCTAGGTTAGAATGGTATATTTCAAGTAGAAAAATTATTTAATTAAGTGCAGAATATTTATACACTAAACGCACGTGTGTTGCATTACGAAAGCATTTGTCAAGTTCCAATTCAATAATAAACAAAAAGCAATTTCATGAACTGTTTCAATGTTTCTATATTATCAATTTTTACACCTTATTCAATCTTATGCAATATTTTAAAAAATATTTTGTAAAATAAAAATAATCCTCAATTTCATATAATATCATTTAGTAAACAGTTTTAAATCTAAGTAACTGTGATGAGTAAATTTTAGTACCGAATAAAGTATTCATGAAAAGTGGAAAAATCATGCAATGCTGTGAATTTTGGCAATAGATTTTTCTTTTCAGATTATGTAAATATCTTGAAAAGATGCTTGGCAATGGAAGATAGTTGGCATGAAAAATGCTTTATTAAGGCAAGTCTGTGACGGAATTAAACAAATTTATATCGGAAAGTCATCACACTTGCAGTGTTTTGGAAAAAAATATGTTATGCTTTAATTTACGGGGAAGAAAGTTTAAGTTCACATAATTTAAACAATATTTATTCTGCATTTTCCATTCTATACATATTTCTCAAAAAATATATAATATTAATATGTGTAATAATTAGCATATAATTTGTATAATAATATGTGTAATAATAATATGTATAATAAAAATATGTATAATAATTCTGAAACATTATGAAAGTAAAAAGGTTACAAAAATACATTTTAACAATCATATTATTAACTTCAAATAGAAATTACACCAAAGATCAAATATTGAAAAACAAAAACATGATGCCTGAAAATGTACACGAAAAAATTACTTAATAGTAAACATGTAAGAATTTTCATGGAAGATTTTATTAGTTCGACCCTTGTTAAAAGAGCTGCAACGTTTACTAATCTGTAGTGTAAAGGAATATTCTGAGTGGTTATTTATATAACAATAATTTCATCCAATAATGATATAACAAAATATGGCAATTTAGAACTTTCGTTAGAAATTTAATCTAACAGAACTTTCCTCCAAAATATTCATTCCATATATAAATTCATGAACTTTGAAACTGTGCAAGTATTGATCATTTAATGGTATTTTATCATTAAAATTATATGCTTTCGAAGAATATTGATTAAAATTTTAATGCAGGTTATCTCAAAGTTATTATTTGATAAAAAAAATCCTTTCACTCACTGTAGATTGTTTTCATATCCCTTAATGCGTTCGCTAGACAACCAACATTTCTTTAAAGATTTAATTTCGAATAATTAGTGATGATATTGATGCCTGCTTTCTGATATTTATTAGTTGATATTTTCACTAGTCGGTTCGAACTGAGGGTATATAAACTCTGCAAATCATTTCGAAATTACAATAATTTATTTGTGCGCACCGATATTATCATACATCTTAAAATAATATATAATTTAACATTATTATTTAAATGCATTTTACATAATTTTTGAATGTATTTTTTTAATGTAGTAACTACCAGTTTTCGAATGCTTATAAATCTGTTTGCTAAATATATTTAACATTCAGCTTTAAAAAGATTAATTGACTTTCAAACTGAATATTTGTTGGAATATTACTCTAGTTACGAAACAAGTTATATTAATTCTTATTAGAAACTACTTAATACTGAATACAATAAAGTTTATTATTATTAATTATAATAAATATCAACCAGTTTTAACATTAATATAATTTAATAATAATCATAATAATTTATAAATTAGGAAATTAGTAATTATCATTTAGAAGGTTAGCAATTCAAACCACGAATTTATTTAATCATGAAAGATGACAGAATATTCGGGGTAATGAAACTATAGTATTGAAAATTTTGACAGGTTTACTCCATTTCAAGACAAAGTAAAGGACGTTAACAGTTATTAAAATAGTAATATTATGTTAATAAAAATTACAAAATATAAAATTGATTAGCTTGTTTTTTTATAAATTCCGCATTGAAAAGCGAAATAAGATTTGAAACCTGCATTTAACTAAGACTCACAAATGTATCATTTGTGGATCTCAGACGATCACAGTTTATAACATCTGTGGATGTACCTTTATCTATATTTCTAAAAGTTATTGAAAATTCTCTTTATTTATTTAATTTGTTTATTATTTATTTGAAACTTGAAAGACAACCTATTCATAAAAGAAATTTTTCCATTGTATGCTAGATGGCAGATGAGGGATATTATAATTAAGTAAATATCTTACCTATACATATGCGTTAATTACATATCATTGCAGATGATATATTTCAAAAAAGTTTTATCATTTTTTTATTAATTTAGCGCCAAAACATTTAAAACAAAACATTTTAAAAATTTAATAAAGCGTATTTGAACTTAATCTGAGTATGAGATTATAAATTAATTTATAGATTTTGAAACGAATTTATTCAAAATGCATTAATCAGCAAATGGTGAAAGAGCTTCAATTCATTCAAATAAGAAAGAATTTTGAAATGCCAGCGAACAAATGAGTTTAGTAAACAATAAATTTAACCGAAACTAGTGCATTATTTCATTTTTCAATCGGTCAAAGGCCTCAGTATTTAAGGGAGACGATAGCAATTTTAAAAATTGTTATGAGGATCCAAATATTAGAGACATGAAAATTTAAAGACGTTTACAACGGATAATGGAATATTACGATAAACAGACGTACAATTAGAGACAGGCTTTCGGAAGGAAATAAAAAGAAAACATTATTTGAAAGTATATTTTCAAACAATATTTCCAAATATGGTTGAAAATGAATGTCTGGAAATAAATATAAATAATGTTTAAAAGAAAGTTTGTTAAAATTATATTGTCACGTAGATACTTTAGTATAGAACTCAATGACACACACAAGAAGTAGAGCTAAACCAATTTATTAACTGAACTCTGAACACAGTGACTGACAAATCTTCTGCTTTTATAATAGAAGGGAAAGTTCCAGAATACTTTTCTGGAGACAGTAAGAAAAGTCCTGAACACTTGTCTGGTAAACTAAAGAAAGGCCCAGAATCTTATGGAACATGAAATAAAGAGAAACATAAAATCATGAAATTAAATATTTACACAAACTGTGAATCGCATTGTCTCTAGCGGGATTCGAACTTCTGATCTCTTGATTATGAAATCAGTGCTATGACCCTTCAGCCATGGAGAGTCGACTTGCTCTTTTCAATGCGGCAATATTTTAACATCCATCTCTAATAATTCCAATTAGAATATATCTTTGTCAATTAATAGAGGGTTCTAAATGGTTTTGATGTAATTTTTTGCATAAACTAAAACTCAAATGAATAAAATTTAGTCTCACATTCTGTATCTGCACGCACTTAAAACTGGAATTCGAATTATTTAGTAACATTTTACTGAACATCAATTTATATATTTATATTTCCTTGCTTCATTTTGATTAGATGTTATTGCGCACCCGTAAGTAAACATATATATATATATATATATATATATATATATATATATATATATATATATATATATATATATATATATATATATATATATATATATATATATATATATATATATATATATATATATATATATATATAAGTAACCAATCTAAATTAAGAAATAGTTTGAAAACGAAACTAAAATGAAAACGAAACCTATTCAAACAAAAACCAAAAAAAGAACTTCATAGTATTTAGAGAGCGCAAATGTAGCTACTTCTAAAACACAGATGAACTGATGCAAAAGTATTAAAATCAATGAAATGATTGGATTTTGAAGCGTTAGGAAATAAACGTTCATAGATAGCGCTAGACCACTAGCGCGAGCGTAATTAAAAGAGTGAGGTCATTCGAGTGTTGGCTCTTGGAGGAGAAGGAGTTACTGAGCAGAGTAACTCGAACGAATCTGAAATAAATCTGTTAAGTTTTCTATTTGCCTATTTTTTTTCAAAGCACTCACGAACCAGCCACGACAATCAAGTTAATAGGAAAAAAAAAAATTAAACCCAAAAAAAAATATAAAAAAGAATACGGCCTAAAGACTTTTTCAAAGGTCACCCTCAGGCAGGGATTCAAAGAAAGTGATTTTTTCTGTAAAAGAAATGCAAACATAGTCTAATAATGATTCCTCGTGACCCGAAAATCCCTTGAAATTACACCCAAGAGACATACCATTTTAACAGAAAGGAAAATACAGAACAACAAATTAGAAGAAAATAACCACTACTAAGTAAAAATACAATAACAAAAATAACAATAAAAACAAAAAATACCATAAAATAGCACTAAAGGGAAAACGAAAAGGCAAGTACATACCATTTGCAGTCAAGGAAATTTTAAGCTATCGATTGTGATTCACGCGTTTTAAAAACACTAACGGTAAAATAGCTAAAGGTAAAAAAAATGTAGGCTCCCAGCGCCATCTATTGAGTGATCTAATATGCAAGTTCTATTTTTATTAAAGCCAAAGGATTAATCCCAAACCATACCTTGTTTAATTAAAAAAATGACATAACAGTAATTTCTAGAAAATTCATTTTTAATTAAATTTTTAATGAGGTTATTTGATGCTTCAATATAGGAATTTTTATTATTGCAAACCCTTTTAATCCTGTTAACTTGTGAGAAAATTAGATTTTTAAAAATTTTAGAGTTTAGATTGGAATGATAGTTACATAGTTTTGTTATTTTAAAGTTGAATTCATCCCTTTTATCGTATATACCAACTATTGTTTTATCACTAGCAATTTTGATTTTTAAATCAATTTCCGGATTTTTTTTTATATTTTTTTGGTTAATTTTTATTTTGTTTTTTTTATTTTTCTATACACTTGATTTTAATATTTTTGTGTGTATATATATATATATATATATATATATATATATGACAAAAAATGGACATATACATAACTAATCGCTATTAAACAACCAGGGCAACAGAAAGTGCACAGAAGATCTGTACTTCAAAGAGAGTTTTCACTAATTTTCTCACTTGAACTCAACTCAACTACGAGCTGATATCCGTGAATGTTTATTGCTCTTTGAAAAGGCATTGAATGCTCTAAACCATATAACATAATACGCTTCCTTATGAAACTATAGCTGAACCCAAGAGTCATTGGTACTGTGAACCCTTCATTTTTGTAGCCAAATTCTTTGACAAATGAAAGCCAAGATGCTGGCTATCATTTCAGTATACCATCCAGACCTAGCATCATTTCAGTCTTCATCGAAAACTATCTGTACAACTTGGTTCCTTAACATGATGGCTACGAAAAGCAACAATATTATAAAATTTTAAATGGTGAAATTTTTCTACAAAAATATTAGAATTTAGCTACCTAGAAATCATTAAACGGAAGGGTATTCTTTTATATTTTCAGAAAGCTAATTCTTTCTTTTCTTTTTTTTATTGTGCCAATCTTGATGCATTTTTACTCTTAAGACTTTATCTTCAAAATCGATCCAAGAATTTTTAAAAATACCTTCTTGCTTTCAAAAATAGAAAATTCCTTAAATCGAAGCAGATTTCTTTATTTCAAAATAATAACATAAGCCCCTCACAGATGACATATCATCAACAGATGTGCCTAATGATTAAAGAAGAACCAATTAACCCTCCTTTGATTGCGTTTCCTTTACTTACAACCTATGTTATTTTTGTTGTTGTGGTTACATAAATGGCCTTTAATACATCTTCTTAACGATTCATCAGCGAATCTACATTTTTTTTTTTTTTTACATTGTTATGGTGTTAGAGGAAAACACTGGTGATTTAAAAGCAATTTAGAGTTGCTGTTGGTCACACTCAAAGTAACACAATTGCAAATTTAAAATATCTTGAAATTTTGCTTTCTTTAAAAGACATAATTTTAGTGTGATTGTACAGGGCATTTTATCATTGATTCTTTGATAAAGGAACAATAATAATTTAAAGAGCAATTGAAATGTGTATTTGCACATACTTATCTTATATGATGGAAAAATCTAGTTTCTTAAACATGTTCTTTAATTTTAATTTTAACTTAACACTGCAAAACCATAAAAACTTTTAATTAAATGATTTATTTAATTTCATTTGTAATACGGTTTATCTTATTGTAATTAATAAAATTAAAATGTTCGTAATTATATGCCTTGCATATATTTAGGATCATTTAGTATTGATTTAAACTATACGATTTTATATCCACGAAATAATTTGGAAGGATATATGGTATAATGAAAATCACTTTCTTTGTTTTGAAATTTTTCGGAGTGAAATAACTTTTGCAGTTAATTATTTATTATTATTTTCATGACTAATTATTCTTAATGGCTCATTTCAAATATAAATTATAAAAAATCATCTGTATGGATCTCATTTTATTCTTTTTCATAAATACTCTTAAATTTGATTTTCCAAAAATGATTAAATTTTAGTGTAAAAATTAATATACATATAAAATTATTTTAAATGTAATCTGCATTATCAAACTACAATTAAATTAATCTACATTGATATTTTAAAACTATGTGCATGCAAAGCTGATGCATATGGCAAATGAATTGCTCATATTGCATATTGTCGAAGGACAATAATTAAATGCGAACATACCCTGGAACTCATTCTTCGAATGCTTGAAGATATCGCCTAGAACTAAGAGATAGTATAGTAAAGGAAATCTCAGAAAACTCCAATTATTAAATGTAACCCCATCTTATAAGTAGTTCACAGCAAAAAGCTTTTAATAACTTTTAAAATAAAAAAGCTTAGACTCGTTTGGAGGCATCCTGGGTAATAATACTATTACTTCCTGAACATCATCACTAGACTTATCTCCAAAATGAAAATAATACATAGACATGTGAACTGCTTCAACTTAAAAAGTGTGGAAAGTGTGTGAAATGTAAAGGACCACACACTTCATATTCTTGGAATTGTCCAGCATAGCTCCTGGAAAACTAAGTAAGCACGGAAATCGTAGGAAGAAACAGGTATCCTATGCTGAAGCCTAGAAACTTGTAAAATCTGAAATTCTGGCAGACATCAGCTAATATACTTCCAATACCATACTAAACATAAGCAGCCAATTTTTGAGAAAGTCAATGAAAGACTTCTCAACTTTGGGTCAACTAATCAGCCCTCTAGAATACTCTCACAGATATTCTCTTTAGTAAAAGTTTTAAGATAAATATCATGGAATTTCCTGCAAATAATTATTTCGAATATTTTGTAAAAGCATAATAAAGTATAAGAAACTTACAGTACACAACATTTAAAATGTTTATAAGTCATGATAATGTTAATTTTATGTTAAATTAATGTTATGTTTAAATGTTATCACTTTCTTATTCACTGATACTTTATTAAAATTTTAAAATAGCAGTGAAAACATAAAATATTCCAACTTTTACCAAGCTAAGTTTATCTGGGGATTTAAACTATATAAAATTCAAAGTTAACAACATACACATTGCCAATTTTCGAAAATGTACAAATGTTTTATATATTTGCTATTATGTTTTTGCCTCATTAGTATGGATTCCTGTTAGCAAAGAAAAGATCATAAGTTAATGTTACTCTTTTAACTATCATATTACATAAATGATAATAAATAACTCAAGCGGTTCCAATAACGTTTTTCTCATAACGTTCCAATATCTAGCAAGAGTTATTTTATCAAAATTTAACAACAAAGCTCATTCAAAAATTCTTTCAGGTATAATAAATAATCGTTAATTTCAACTTTAAAAAATAAAAGATGAGATATTTTACGAGAAAAAGAGAATATTTACATAGCTTTGACAGAAATGAGGATCTAAGATTAATCAACTAAAACTTGAAAATGCAAAACGATAGAGCAATTTTCTCTTGTCGATTAAAAAATTATTTTCTAAAAACAATTAATGAATCCATCGCAAGAAAATTCATTCTTTCTAAAATACTTTGCCTTTCTTTAATGCTAGCATTTATTGCATCAAAGTAGCATAAACTTGTGCAAATCCTGCCTAAAACTACCTAAAAATAATTAATAGAAGTCTGCAGCGACGAATTCGTCATTCATTCGATATTTCGATTCGAAAATTTTCCGTTCCGAAGGTGTTTGTTTCTAACTGCTGATGATGATTGATGAACCTTGATGGAAAAATCTGAAACGCAATTTAGAATTCTTTTCAATTCATTCATTCTGTTCGTAAGCATATATTTTGTTCTCATTGCTTTTTAGAATATTTATTCAATCTCATTTCGGAATATAAAATAAGTCGGTATTGAATTGCTAATGCATTTTTAAGGATCGTGTTTGGAAATATTTTATTAAAATTTGCCGAAATCATCGATAATCTCTAGTATATTAATATCTTAAGATTAACGAATAATTTCATGATGTCATAAAGCTGGTAATAATTTTCGCAACAATATATGTCCTATTTGAATGTCTTAATGCTATTAATAAATTGTCACAACCGTAACTTTAAATGAATGGTTAAACGTATGCTAATTTAATTTAAGAACTTAAAAAGAAATGCAAATCTTTGAAATAGTGTGGCTATCTTTAGAATTTCTTTACTAACATTTTAACATTTTAATTTACTATATATATATATATATATATATATATATATATATATATATATATATGAAAGTATAAAATGAAACTTAAAGGAAGCATTTTTTTTATATATTTTCTTTGGAAATATTATTAAAAAACATTTTGTTTCCTCATCTTTTTTATATGCGATATTTATTTAAATTTTCGCAATAACCAGATACAAACAGCTGTGTAAAATATAATATTTCATAATATTCAACAAAAGTTTCAAAACCTTTTCAACAAAATATTCTTAAAATGACTGAACAATTATCTGAAATAGATTGCATGCATCTTAGTAATTTATGAAGGAAATTAAGATGTTTATACCATGTTTAAAATTATTGAAAAATCATCCAATTAGCAAAACCCTGCTTAAAAATGAACTATATCCATGTCATTAATTAAGGTTGACTGATTATTGCTCTATTTAAAATTTACTCTGCAATAATTAAGTCAACTTATTTCACGGCCTGTTAATTGCGCCGTTTTATTAAACTGAAAATAATTTACTCATTTCTTTATGAGATAAAATTTATGCATCTCATTTATGGATCTTGACAGTTAATGATTGTTGCTGTTAATTTTAAAGACACCGATCATTTGAAGCAACTAATTTCGTATTCTTTATCAGTTTAAGCGATACAAAAGGAATAAAGACTTTTTTTCTTATTTTTATGAACATTTAAATATTTAAGATTTATATACGTTTTTTAGAGCTATTTTTCCATTCTTTTAAGGAGTATTGAATTCCGTCCTTTTAGTTAATTTTAATTTGTTTATGTTTAAAATTCTCTATAATTTTATTATTTATTCGTAATTTTACATTTATTATCTAATAATAATATAGATTCAGAATATTTTATATTTAAATTAATTATAACAATAGTTAATATCTAAGTTATTATTAATAATTGAAAACTAATCTTGATACTACATTTATACGAAAATCTTACAACAGCTTCTATATTAATTAGAAACATATTGTAATAAAGACTATGCAATTTGAATAATTCTACATCTCTACTCATTGTAAAGATTGATTAGGGAAAACTGTTTGACACAGAGCTACTATACTTGGCATATATATGATTTGAAGGATGCGAATGTGAAATTCATAACAATATTCTTGAAATTTCAACTAAAATTTTAACTGAACAAATTAAAGGAAATGTTGGCGTTTTTTTCCACTATAACATTTGAAAAAAACAATGACGCGAAGTTTACTTTCTAAAATTGAAAAAAAAAAATGTTTTAAGTATGCCAGTTTCAAACCATATGTATATTTTTGTTCTATTTTTAATCTTTTTAAAATATATATATATATTTTAAGCGCACAAATATTGGTTGGCGCTTTACAGGAAAGACTCTCTGCCCCAGAGCTACTATATTTTGCATACATATGTTTTGGAGTGCGTGAATGTGAAATTCAGAATGATATTTTTGAAATTTTAGTTAAAATTTTAACTTATCAAACTAAGCCGATTGTGATGTTTTACCTCTATAACTTTTGAAATAAAATGATACGAGACTTCATCCTAAAACTGAAAAATTATGCCAGTTTTATATCATATATATTTTTTTCCATTTTTAAACATTTATTGAAAATATTTTAAACTTATTTACTACAACAATTTATTTCAGTATTGAAGTAAAATTCCCAGAATTTATTTTGTTGTTCCTAATAAATTATTTTGGCTTTCTATCCCAATTTCCATGTTGAAAATATGATTTTTTTCCATAATGAGGAGGTTTCTATTTAAATGATTTTTAATGTATATTTTGAAATTAATATCACTCTCAAGATTTAAGTTCACGCGTAGAAAAGACTGGGAGAATCGTGATAAGTAATGGCGGCATGTTATTTACGTATCAAACTATATCCGGCAAAGAGTTAAGTAAAGAAAGCAGGAGGATATAGGCGGCATCAAAGTCTCTATTAATACTGAAAGTTTGCGTAGTTATTTCATTTATTGCAGTACGTAAAATGACTTATTTTTCTTATTACCAAAGTATTCATTATATTAATATATAAACGGATATAGTTTGTTTAAAAATAAATAAAATCTATGAAAACCTAAGCATATTATTTTCTGTAATGAAAATTCTTAAAACGATTCCTTTCAATATTAACTTTTAAAATTAATAAACAGTTTTTAGTCAATCAATTATAGCTTACCAGTTTTTTTAATCACTTAATTTTATTAATATAAGTTTTTTTCATTTTTAAAAATCAAATAATAGTTTTCAATAGCTTTAAATAATATTTTAATATTGCATTTCTGATATATGAAAGTTATGTTCCATATTAATTTATTTTATCAATATATATATATATATATATATATATATAAAATGCAATTGATAAAAGATGGCATTAAAAAGAATCAACAAGTATCAACTTTTATTTAAAATAATCTTTTTCGAAGATAAAATATTCTTATTTAAAACTTGTTTAAAAAAATAAGACGAAATAAAGATATTCAAAGATTCTGATTTTTTACCACGAAAGTCTACATCAAATTCTGCGACATACGATAAAATTAAGTATTCAAATGAATCAAATGATTAGAGAGTCCTGATATATCTTTATTACGTCAGCTAAATTTTTTTATCCGTATATATAAATGTACTACATAAAAAAAAATGTTTTTTTTTTATCCATAGGATTTCTTAAAAGAAATTAGAAGGATACGTGCTATAGTACTCCCATTTATACAACATTTTTAATTTTATGAAGAAACTTTAAACAAATGAACCCCCAACTTCCTTTGAATACAAAATCAAACGTACAGACTTTTTTCAAAAAATTCAATTTCTCCAGAATAATAAATTAGTTTCAACTTTCTTTCCGCAAGAAAAAAAAATATTTTTAGTGTGAAAAATTGTATTTAAATTTTTGTTCTTCCGACGAATTTCACATCTTTGGTTTTGACGGCCACTTAACTTCCATGCAAATGAGTGTCTTTTATCTCAGTAAGAATATAAGCCATGAATTCAGAAAAATCTTCGAAATTTTGTCTGCAATCACTGATGCATGACTCAGTTATGCGACTGATTTATGAAAACCAAGAAAATACGAGTTCACATCTATCAGTGAAATCTTTGAGTTGGCATAAATTTTCTTGAGCAGCTAGATAGTAAATCTAGGCTCTAGAAAATCCCATCTTTTAGTCTGTATAAATGAGAAAAATTCTAACTACATCGAACAATGTGAACTAAATTGTCAATATTTGGTCTCCGAATGGCATCGAGATTTCACTGTATTGGAATTTGTGAAGACAAGTTTAGCTTGAACTTTTTAGATGATACATTTTAAAATGTCCATCCAAATTTAATGCAAAGTAAAGAAAATATTTGTTAAGTAATTAAATTATTTATTACATAATGAAAGGGCTGGATATGAAAAAGGTGTTTCTTAAATGAAACTATTAAAATTTACAAGAAATTTACTTATTGGCTATTGCAATTCCTTAAAAAAAGGGTAGAATTTACTTGATGCAAATTACTTAAAAAATATATCTTCGGTAAAAATTTGGATTTAAGAGATTCCTAATATAAATATATCATAGCAATTTAGTTCTAGAATAAGAAAACAAAAGGTGACTGGTCCCTTAGATTTGCAGCAATTCAGAATAAACATTTAGCTAACTTTAATGGAATAATTCCTGGATTTTCATTCAAATTGACAAAAAAGTATAAGAAATGCAATAATACTTCTCAAAGTGTTTGGTTTCTGCGACTTCTCATTGGAAATTATTTTGTCTGTTATTCACTGAGGGCCGCGGTGACCTGTTAATAAGGTATCGGCTTCGGAACCATAGGGTTTCAAGTTTGCACATTATCTGATGCACGTTAAATTCATGATGGCCAAACTTCCTCCGTCTGGTATGGTGCGAAAATTTGGAGATGGGGTGTCAACTCATGTGTTGTCTTCGTTATCTGACCGTGGCTCAGAATTACAAGGTTTGTCCCGAAATAGCCCTAGTATTGCTTTAAAACGGGGCGTTAATATAACCATAACCATAGGTATTACCTCAATGGATTGATTTCGTAGCGACTATTATCTTTACATAGTATAAAATGAAGTCTCGTGAAAGCGTCTGTATGTATGAACCAGAAAAACTCGAGAAATACTTAACTGATATTGGAAATAATTGTACTATTTTGCAGAGCATTTATTGAGGAAGGTTTTAATATATTGAAGTCATATCAAAATAGGAAATGGAGTGTTATAATTACGACTTTAATTATTTTCCTACTACGATTCGCGCACGATTCTTTCACTTATGCGCGAAAGCCTCAAATTGCGCAGGCGCAAATAGCAAGAATTGTCTTATACATATGCGATATATTTCTTGGTTTACGTCTGGTTTTAAACAGTGATTCAAAACTCATTGTGCCCAAAAAAAAGGAAATAAAACCTCGCCCTGAGTAAATTAAAATTTTCTGCGCTATAATGAAAATGTAGAAGAAATGTAATGCTATGTTAGCGAATATCAGCGAAAGAATGCCCGCACTTAGGGAAGGAGCGTATTTTGTTGATCGAAGTAACTATCTCCCTTTAAATCGCACTGCAATTGAATTACAGAGACAGAATGAATCTCACCTGTCTGCTGACAGAGAAATACATTTAAATTTGAGACAGAGGAGAAGCGAAAGAGCAAACATTCCAGATATTTAGTTTGAAAATGAGTACTCCGTCCTGAATTACGATCCATGTGTGGATTACAGGCATGATGCTTCGGTTTCAATGGGAACAATGTCTATAGTCTGTCCATATTATTCAGCTTTAAAATGGAAAGATGAATCAAAAGGAATGTATTGTTTACAAGGAAAAATTAAATTAGAAGAAGTCCTCCCCCTAGTGAGCCATTACATTCACTTCTTACTAATGAACATTCTACTTCCAAAGAATTTACGAAGAACATACGCCAGTATAATAATGCCTTTCCACTGACTTCATTTATGAGTGCACAGGTGCATGAGCCCTACTCCATGCCAACATTTAAAGTACACGGCGAAGTCAACATTTGGTTGGTTGTCTCTTTTGTCTTGGCACCGGTTGGAAAAACAGCCAATATAGTTTACAAAGAAATATTATGAAGCAATCTGAATTTTATTTTCATATCATTATACAGAGTTGATAAACAAGTGTGAAACAGAGGGTACTATGACTTATTTGTATATTTTTAAATTTTAAAACACCCTTTCTATTGTATATTTTTAGTGAATTGTTTTGTCAAAGAACATATATTGGGTTGGCAACTAAGTAATTGCGGATTTCACTCATAGGGGCTTCAGTTGAATTTTTAGGTTTGCAGACGTAGTACAAATGTAAAACACATTTTGTTATTTGATAGTTGGCAATTCAGCTGTCAATCAGTAAAAAAAGTTTTTTGATCGGTTGCGTAGTTTTCGTTTGGCGTTCGTTGAAAAATGGAAAATCAAAAGGAACATTTTCGTCATATTTTGCTTTTTTATGCGCAAAGGGAAAAACGAAACGCAAGCTCATAAAAAGTTATGCGCTGTTTATGGTGACGAAGCCTTAAAAGAACGGCAGTGTCAAAATTGGTTTGCCAAATTTCGTTCTGGTGATTTTTCACTCAAAGATGAAAAACGCCGTGGTCATCCACTTGAAGTTGATGACGACCTGATCAAAGCAATAATCGATTCGGATCGTCACAGTACAACACGCGAGATTGCAGAGAAGCTTCATGTATCACATACATGTATTGAAAATCACTTAAAACAACTTGGCTATATTCAAAAACATTCGATACATGGGTTCCACATGCACTGAAAGAAACTCATTTAACGCAACGCATTAACAGCTGCGATTTGCTAAAGAAAAATAATGAAAATGATCCATTTTTAAAACGACTGATAACTGGCGATGAAAAATGGGTTGTTTACAACAATATCAAGCGGAAAAGATCGTGGAGCAGGCCAGGTGAACCAACTCAAACAACATCAAAAGCTGATATTCATCAAAAGAAGGTTTTGTTATCAGTTTGGTGGGATAAGAAAGGAATTGTCTACTTTGAACTCTTACCACCCAACCGAATGATCAATTCTGATGTCTACATTGAACAACTAACGAAATTAAACAATACAGTTGAAGAAACGCGGCCCGAATTGACAAATCGAAAAGGTATTGTATTCCATCATGACAATGCAAGGGCACACACATCTTTGGTCACTCGGCAAAAATTATTGGAGCTTGTTTGGGATGTTTTGCAACATCCACCATATAGTCCTGACCTTGCACCATCTGATTACTTTTGTTTCGATCTTGAATGGTAAACTCCTTGAATGGTAAAAAGTTCAATAAAGATGATGATGTCGAATCGTACCTGATTCAGTTTTTTGCTAATAAAAACCAGAAGTTTTATGAACGTGGGATTACGATGCTGCCTGAAAGATGGCAAAAGGTCATTGATCAAAATGGGCAATACATTACAGAATAAAGTTATTTAGTTCCATGAAAAAATTGTCTTTGATTTTCTAAAAAAAATCCGCAATTACTTAGTTGCCAACCCAATAATATTTTTACCTTCTTAACAGTCTAAATATGGAACAGCTTTGATATACTATCATTTTTCCCCAAAAAATATTTTATGGCCAAATTTTAGCGAAATGCCTGAATGTGGAGCAAACGACAGCAATAATGATTCCAATCATGAGATTTCCAGGAACGCTGCAGCAAATTAACGGAAATATTAAAAAAAATCAATAAATGCAGTAAAATGGAATGCACACAAAAATGTAATCTAAAATAATGAGAGTAAGCAGAAGCAAAAGAAAGACCGGAATACAGTAACATAAAAAAATGGCGGCAATTAACCCCAATCAAAGCGGTACCGAAAAATTGCCAATCTCACAAGGTGCCAAATGACTGTATATCAAAGCTTAGCTCTAAATATTTCTGAATGTAGGCTTGATAAATTTTTATTATTTTATTATTTGTTATTTTGATGATTTCTCAATATCTTTTTATATTTGTTTGATACTGCATGACATGCCCATGTCATATTAGGTGGGGGCTATACTTAAATTTAAAGTTAATTTTTCCTTTTGGATGTTATGCCAAGAGCAACGCTGTGTGAGTACTGCTAGTAATCAATATGTTTCAAAATAAATTAGAATGGAAATCTTAAGAAAAATACAAGCTAACGCTTATACTCCGGATTTAGCAATGCATGAAGCATTTAGAAATTACAGTATTTGTGGAATTGGCAATAAATATGAAAATCGATTCCTACACTAGCAGTTTCATTCTCTCTCTTAATATAAAATTCATTCTGCATTACATCATTTTAGGATTTTTACTCTGAATTTCATCATATTTAGGATATTTACGCTGAATTGCATCATTTTAGGATAATTCATTGCGTATTCAATACTGCATGTTTTGAATTTTAGAATATCTATGCCATTGGTCCTTAGATAAAATTACAATTCTTACCTTACAAATATGCTTTTATTTAAAGAAACTAATTTTCAGGTGCTGGAACTTGAAAAGAAAATATATGTGTATATTCAAAATATTTTGTATATTTCAATGTAGGGAAAATTCTATTAAAACGTTAAAATGTTCTAGAAAATTATTGAAATACCGAGGAAGGCGACACGGTATTACATACATATGTTACAATTGAAGCAAATTTGAAGTGAATTACATAGCAAATTTGAAGTTTCTTGTCTTGTTAATTAATAAATTAAACTCTAAATTATTGGCTGAAAAATGAGGTACGGCAACCGAGGGTAATTCAAAAAATCACAAACAAAGATGTCAAAATAGTGAAAATCCTTTTCGAGAAATTTTATTTACAGTAGGGATGAGTACTTAAATTTATTGCTAAATTAAAACAGTCGATTCTTTTTTCTATTAAAATTCTTTTTTATCAGTGATTCAAAATGTTCAACAACAATTTAAGATTATAAACAATATATAAGGAAACATTTACTGCATATAAATTTGTTTTATATCACAACATTTGGAAGCCCCCTTTTGCAAAGAAAAGTCTCAAATTTTGAGTTACCTTTACCTGCAATATAGAGATGCAAACTTTGGTTATAAAATATTTTACTGGCAAAAGAATGTTTTTAATTAAAAATTAAAAATTATTTGATTTTTCTCTACTTAATGATATCCAATTCTTTATTTTTGGTATCACCCAATTTATTTCAAAAAATGTTTTATTTTGAAAAGGAAATAGATATGAAATGTATATTTTTCTCAAACAAATTATCCAAAATATTATCAAGAGATTATTCAAACATGAAAAAAGAAATTTTTCTAACGATAAAGAACTGATATCTAAAAAAAAATCGCATTCAAGCTTTATACCATCTTGAGAATAATCAAACTAGATGTAATTAAAAAAAGTAAGGAACTGTCCATTGTCAGTTTTCTTAGTGAATAACCGAAAACGATTTACTACCATAAAAATCATTTTTATGTTTAAATTTTGAAATTTCTTTCCTTTATTCAAGGAAAAATATAAACAGATCAGTCATTAATCATCATCCATCAGGAACAGCCAAGTCATATTTTTATAGTCCAAAAATTTCAAACATTCTTTTCAGTCAAAACAAAACAGTACGAAGCTGGCTTCAAACAAGCGGATCTGTGTGAAAAAGAAAGGGCACTGGGAAACAAAATAAAGTTTAAAGATAGACCCCATTTTTATGATGCATCTTCCCCGTCACCGTTCTTCCATCTTTGTCATTTTGTAACGCGCAAACTGGAAAGCATGCAATAATCCAAACCACAGAGATGACTTGGAAACCCGACCCTCCTGTAGGAAATGTATTCTTTCCCTTATTTTTGAGAAATGTGAAATCCGCTCTAAAATATGTATAGTATTTTCTCAAGGCATCTTCGCCTATTTTTCTTGTTTCTCCTTACACCTACTGAGCCAAATATTTTTTTTTCCTACTATTCCTTACTCTGTATTCTCTGCTCGGTAACGCAAAGGAGGATAGAAAGGTCAGATATTTTTATAGGCATATAAAAGCGATAAAATTCGTCTTTATGTCCATTTTTTGTGGCCACATAGAAAAACAGCTGAGGGAAAGAGAACAAGTAATATCGTTTTAAATAAAAAGTAAGTCAAAAATAATGACTGATTTTAAATATCTTGCTAAAAAGTTTTTTTATAAGAAGAATTTTTCACTCCCATCTGACAATGTCTTACGATATATTCTTTGAGGAGAAAATAAGAATTTGAAATCAAATTTATAAAAATAATATCGGATGGCTGATTATTTGCTTGGAAAAGACGTTGCACATGGATTTTAATTTCAGATTGCTGTTACTATTTTTAAGATTTTTATGTTGAGCGTTGTATGATATAACCTACGTTTTTCGATCTTAATATTTTCGTTAAATGACTTCAACGAAGCAACATAAACAGCTATGTATGATAATGATTAAAATTTGTGCACATAAGTAGGATTGAAAGTAACAGTATGAGAGAACAACTATTCGATTCTCTAAACATCGCAGTTAAATATCCTATTTTCTTTCAACTAATTCAAAATATTACATAAATTTTGCTATGAAAATAGAAGTATTTGTCGATTTTCCGTTATTTAGAGTGTTATTTGATTTAAATAAAAGAAGTTACCAATTTATCGTAGATATCAATTTGGGCCCTTTTAGTAGACTTGGACATACATGTGAAATCATCGAGAAAAAAAAAATAAAGAATAATTTGAAGAAATCAATAAAACGACGGAACATTAATTTCATATACAGTATGCGATTCATTTATATACATATAATTTTATATACAGTATGCAATTAATATATATACAATTATTTTCTATACTGTATGTATTAATTTCATATACAATATTACACAGTATGCAATTATATATGCCTATTATGCAGCTATAGGAGTAATGTTTTCAGCAAATCCATAAAATATGTCCAAATAACGAATATTTTTCCATATAAAATTTTGCATTTTGCTTTCTTCTTTATCAGGATTACTTCAAGCGCTAACATTAGCTGAATATTATTTACTGAATATTATATGAGTAATGTTTTCAGCGAATCCATAAAATATGTCCAAATAACGAATATTTTTTCATATAAAATTTTGCATTTTGCTTTCTTCTTTATCAGGATTACTTCAAGCGCTAACATTAGCTGAATATTATTTACTTTTATCGCTTAAAACTTTAACATAATATTAAATAATATATTGAAAATGACCGGGTAGTTATATGTAAATGAATAATTGTTGCATTGTGAGGTATGACAAGATATATTTTTTTGTACTGCATATTTTATTTTACAACTTTTTCTTATTAATTTTTGGGCTTTTTCATTACTGAAATTTATTTACCGTTATACTCATTGATTTGTCATCTTTTTAAAAAATAAATTAAAACAGGTAATTTTTATGTTATTTCGAATATAACTCTTAGAGCTTGAAATAAATCTAGTTTTTAGTATCAATCATTTTATTTTTTTGAATTTTATATTGATCTTATCTAATTTTATCTACATTATTTTATCTTCATATCTTTTAATTAGATCTATATTTTATCTATTTTAAGTTATAAAATTAAGGAATAATTACGTTGACTCATCAGGAGCTTAATAATGGTAAATTCTCAGTTGCTAAGTTGCTTAAATTAAGGGTATTTATTTACTTACACTGCATTTATGATTATTAGCTATACGGTGGCAATAGATGCGAAGAATACAGAAGATATAATGTTTGAGTTCCTGCTAAATACATGCCTGGTGAGAATTTCATTAACAAAAATTAAATTTCCAGAAATGAATTCTTAGAATATCAACAACGATAGGAGAATTCTTTCGTACTCATGCAGGACATCGCCAACTACATCTGCTACTTTTACTTTCAGGCTTCACCATCACATTAGGACTGAATTTAAGAAATAAATAGAAAAGTGTATGTTGCACACACGACATATTAACTATTACTGTAGCTTACGATTAACGAATTATTATTACATCTGTTTGATTGCTCACTCTAAACCTTAGAAAATAACTTGTTTTTAAAGTAGCAGGTCTTTTAAACGATCTACGTCAGAAAGATATTCGTATCCATTTTTCATTGTTTGATCCTCTAGAATCTTGAAAGAAATTTTGGACATTGTTTAGTTATTTTTAGCACACAATGATTCCAATGCACACAAGTATGGTGAGAATTTGGTTGTTTATACCCATAAATATATACAGTGGGGGAAAATTCTTTGAGACCACCATTGAACTTTTTTTTTTTGCATTCAAAAATGCAAATCTTTTTTGTAATTTACATTTACACTTATATATAAAAGGTAATAAATAAAAAAAATGAATTTAAATTTAAAATACGTTTATTGTAGCTATAAAGAAAAAATGTGTAATATAATGAAATGGAAAAAACTCTGAGACCAGTTTTAAAGAGTGATTGTTTGCATAATGAGATGACGTAACTTTTGCACGATTTTGTGCGGGACAGTTGTGACACTGAAAAGAAACACTTTCTAATCATTTCTTTGAGTGTTGAAGCAACTGAGACTATGGGTAGCGGAAACTTACTGACTGAAATTGAGAAAGGGAAATTCTTAGCATTTCGCTGAAGCGGAATGAGTGAAAGGCAAATTGCTAGCAAAATCAAGAGGTCTAAAACTGTGGTTCATCATTTTCTCTCAGATCCATGCAGATATGGTACAAAAAATAGAGGAGGAAGGCCATCAAAACTGTCAACCAGAATGAAAAGAAATGTTATAAGGATGGCTGTTAAAGACAATGCACATTCTGCAGCAATAAAATCGACACTTAAGCTTCCAGTTACGGATAGAACAGTTAGAAATATTCTGAGTAATACGGAAAACATCAAATATGCAAAATTCTAAAGTAAACCCAGACTTGAAAAACGTCATATTGCAGCAAGATTGAACTTTGCAGCATCTAATGTTTTAAAACCCAACTTGTGGCGAAAAATAGTGTTCACGGATGAAAAGAAATTTAACCTAGATGGACCTGATGGTTTAAGAAAGTATTGGCATGATTCGTGACAGGATGCTACGCATTTTTCAAAGCGAGTTCAAGAGGGTGGATCCGTCATGGTTTGGGCAGGTTTCAGTGCTAGAGGTAAGACTGATATTGTGTTCACTAAAGGTAATATGAACTCTTTTGACTATCAAGATATACTGGCGAACAATTTTGTTCCATTAAGAGATGAACTTATGGATCAAAATTTGATTTTGCTACAAGATAATGCGTCAGTGCACAAGCCTGCTTCAACTATTGATTGGCTAGCTGAAAATAATATAAGTTTTATGGAGTTTCCGGCCAAAAGTCCAGACCTCAACCCCTTAGAGAACATGTGGGATATCCTTGCACGCATGGTGTAGGAAAATGGTAAGCAATATTATTCTGCGTCTGAACTCAGAGCTGCTATTTTAAAAGCATGGGATAAAATACCGATACTAGCATGCAAAAACCTAGCAAAATCCTTCCAGAATCGTCTTTTAGAAGTATTCGTGTAAAAGGAAAACACACGAAGTACTAAAAATTGTGATGCTATACATTTAATTAATATTTACCTTTGTGGTCTCAAAGTTTTTTCTACCCTTTTATATTATGAAAAAAAATCATTTGAGTATAATGTATAATTACATTAATTTCTTTATAAAATAATATGAAGAAATTTTTATGTTTCTGTATTTTATATACTATTTAATGCATCTTTTTTTTAGTAAAGTTAAAAGTTTTCAATTTCACATGTGGTCTCAAAGTTTTTTCCACCACTGTATATATATATATATATATATATATATATATATATATATATATATATATATATATACATACATGGCGCAGAAATCGCGTTTGTTACTTTTGTCGAATGTTTTTATTATTTTTCAATGTAATACATGATCCGTTACAAAGTTTTTAATGTTATGGCGGAATTCAAACATCTGTGGGGCTATAAATTTCTTCCTCCAATTAAATCTTTAGAGTTTAAAAAAAACGCTATAGAACAAGAACGAGAGTAGATTTTATTTATACAAAAAAAAAAATAACAGAATAAGTAGACATAGCTTTGTCGAGCTAAGAAAGAAATAAAGTTCTGCAAGTACAGACTACATTGTGAATAAAGATGCAATAGTCTCCAAAGTATTCCCGGGCAAAACAAAGGATTCGGCCGTAGTAGTAATGCGAAATCTGATCGTTCGTCTATATTAAGTTTTATGCACAGTATGAGTATGTAAAATGACGTCAGTGGATTCGAGATGATCATTTAAAATATAAGTTGGCTTGGGCCTGACTACAATTACATTTCGTGTTTGTCCATGCATATCGAGTGTAAAGGCTTTGTCTTTTATCGATGAGATCTTGAATGGCGCTCGTCGTAGGGTTGTTCAAGGTTTCACCGAACAAAAACGTAAACTGTTGCAGCCAAATCTTTGTGCAAGAATCTTATATCTTGTGTTATTGGAAGCAATTAACGTGCTTCAAATTCTGGATGTTATTCTTTTACTGACGGATGAGTTCAAGAATTCGAGAATAGTTTTACAGAAGCCAGAAAATTCCCCAGAAAGGCAGAAGGATTCACCATAGATTAATTCAGCAGAGGAAACTCTTTAGTCTAACACCTCCGTTTCAAATTGAATTGCAATTTTAAGGTATGATAACAGAAAATACAGAAATACGCAGCTAAATAAATGGAACGTGTTAAAGTAGAGTGAGTAATATAACTATAAAAATTGGATATTCAGAAATATTTTGCTGGGAAAGCTACTTAGACCAAGTTTCATAAAATATTTAATTAAGAATATTCACGTACATTATTCCTGATCAGTATTCTGGTCATCAAAGGCGGCCAGATCAGAAAAAAATTGAGAATTTTAATTGCCAATCGCATTGTTGCAAAATTTTCCATTTCAAAATCCTTAAACCCGGAAATATGCATTTTCTATATAATGGATTATAGAGTGAAATAATCCAACAGACTCATTAACAAAGAGCGGTGATTGTTCAGTATGAAGACAAAAGCACATAGACATCAAAATCATAAAAGAGTGTATTCAAGAATAGCACTTACAGTATACAGAAGTACACAAACACAAATCGGTAGTAAACAACTGTAATATCATAAATCAGTCGGAAAGAACTCCTGAGGAAGAAAAACTTCACACAATTATACATGTTTCTAGAACATCTGTCTTCCTTTACTGTCTATTCGCTCGAACTATACTCAATTGCCGAGTCATTACAATCTCAGCACTTGATTCATTACTAACCAACTGCTTAGCACATGACTTGAAATTACTTCAGTACTTGATTACAAGACTTGGCACATAACTGATCAATTGGTTGAGATTCATTTAACTGATTCATACCAATTCGGCCTCCTGGCATTTTATAGCTTTCGAGACAAAGAAGAACAAGTTCTAAAAATATCAAACGAAATCACGTGCTAATGAACCTATAGCCAAAATTCTTGGAGATTCTAGAATAATCTGTTGTGTTGCCAAAGTCCCCAAATCCTTCGCAGGTCACCGTGCCCAGGATCATTAGTCCATGATCCGTTTAGCATCCATGAATGCTTCTGTAAAACTGTCTTATTTTCGATGGAATGAACTAAACTGGAAAGCAATAATACAAATTCGTAACAGTATATTTATAAAAAAAATAATCGCTTAACTCTGATAATCTTTCAACATTTAGAATTAATATTTTTTTAGAATTTAACCATTATAATTTTTTTAAAAATATGATACTTTTTAAACATTTTCATTTTTTAAGTAATCTCGGAAAATATTACCAATAATTAAATTGTTTATGAAAGCTTAATTTCTCATGAATGTTAATTAGATATTTTTTTTTCTCTTTGTTAAACTTTGTCCATAATTTTATTGTGCCATTCTTCATTTTAATCCGATCGGATTACAAAAGGACTTATTGTAGATTAGAGAATATAATTTTTTTTTAAAGTTTATACCAAAACATTAATTTTCATACCTCATTAGAGGTGAAAAAATTACAGTATTATTTCATAATTTATTATTTTAATCTAAGTGAAGGAGAAAGTTGCTACATGAAAGGGGTATTTAAATTAGGATTCTTAGATTTATTTTCGTACAAAGAAAATTTTTTGCAAAAGCCATCTATGTATCTTATAAAAAAATTATTATTCAAAACAGTTTAATCTTCTTGCCTTTTTTTGAATATGAAACCATGAATTATTGATGAAATTACTTAACGTAAGATATTACTGATAATGAAAGCAATAAACAAAATAGTCAGGTTATGATAAATCGACACTTTACAGGCTTAATGTTTATAATAAGTAACTGCAAAAATAAAAAGTAAACTCCTTTAATGAGATTTCTTCAAAATTAAATTAATCAGAATATACTTTGAAATATTAAAAAATAAAATTTTATTTTATCATCTAAGGATATTAAATTTTGTTTTCTTCAAGTATTTTGCATATGCTTTTCCAGACAATACAATAAAAACAGCTTCGAATTTTTTTTATATTGAAATCATATTTAAACATAAACAGAAATTAGTTTTAAAAATAATTTGGAGGAATTAACTTTAAGCTAAATAATCGAAACTATTTTCAATTTCGAATAAAGCAGACATTTTTAGATGGAATGATTCATTCTTTCTTGAATAGTTTGCATTAACCTCCTTGCCTTAACTCTGAGATATTTTCAAAACACACTTGTAAAAGCATAATGGAAGCATAGAAGATTTCGATAGATATAAAAGTCAATTACTGTTGAGTAGTTAAGTGCGTGTTAATAGGCAATGATAGCAATTACAATAATTTAAATGTAAAATAAATTAGATATAATTACATTGTTGTATGTATATACATAACAATAAGGCATTATTTCAAAACAATCTTTACTATATGAGATTGAATTTTAAAGTAAGATATATGTTACAGATGTTAAGATAAAATATCGCTTTAGGTTTGTCCCAAAATTCAACCAATTATATTTATTTTCATTGTGATTTTAACGACTTCGTCTTCAGAAAAGTATATAAAAAGTTCAAATTTTAAAAATAAAAAATTATGAAATTGGAACAAATACAACTTTCATGATTATCGTTCTGCGCATGTCTATATCCCTTGTACCATATCCATTGCATAATATTATACATATTCATAAATATTGTATTATTTAATATTTTAACCATTTAATATTGAACAATATTACACAATCTTGCAAATATTGTGTAATATACTATATATGTGCGGCATTAGGAAACGATATTGATAATTTCATCATTAATTTGCGATCTAAAAATGATGAATTTCAGTTCAATTAACTGAAAAGTGTAGGATTTGTAGTCTACAGCAAATACTTTTACAGTCCAGCAAATGAAACCATTTGCAAGAAATATTTTAATAATATTTTGAAATTCATATATATATATATATATATATATATATATATATATATATATATATATATATATATATATATATACATAAAATTCGTGTATATACATATTAATAATAGAAACGATATGCTGGGGAATGAAATTGTAGAAATAATGTGAATGAATAATTAATTAATGGAATAAGGGAAATATTGTGTCCATTTAATATGGAATTTAGTGACAATGCTGTTTAGATCTGAAATAAAATTCAGTGAACGTGGGATGCCTGAAGGTACAAATATTTTTATCGAATTATAAAAGCTATCGAACTAGTAAAAAAAAATGCAAATGGAATATGTATTTTCGTTTATGAAAACAAAAATGTTTCTTTAAGAACCAGATATATTCACCCACATTCAAATTATTTTCCTTTTGCAAAAATTTGTTTTCTAAAATTGTTGTCAATAAATATCAGCGTTTCTCAATCTACAATTAATTAAAAATCTGATTAAAATATCGTACATATTTTAATTTATGATATATGTAGCCAAAGTATGTGCCTCCAAATCAAATCTGTGCAGAATGTAGCAGTTCTAAGTACATTGGTCTATCTCATTAAAAAAAAATCAACAAAATGAAAAGTGTACGGCTAAATATTTTTACCAGAGATTGTTAAACAGATAAATATAAAACAGATATGAGATAAAACGACTTTAAAGTTAGTGCTTACTTCATTCTACTTCTAAATATGCTTTAAAATCTTTAATTCTCTCAAAGTAGATAAATATTTTGATGACTAAGAGAAAAAATTAATATATTTTCAGAAAGTGAATATTAGTTTCGAAACTTTGGCAAGTTGAAAGAAATAAAGTGGGATGGAAATATAAGAGCATGAGGAAGTAAATACCTCGAGAAATCCAAGAAAGGGAAATGTTTCTCTTGACAATCAAAAGGAAATGCACTTTCCAAAGATAATTAATATCACACATAAAGATCTTAAGATGATAAGTTCTTTGTGAGTCTCAAACGTCAAACATTTGTTTCATCAATATTAGCATAAATGTGAGCAAACTCTTTCGAACGTTGAGAAAAAAAATAATTAATGGGAAATTGTAACTGCCATCTGTCATTCGATATTTCGATTTGAGAAGCCTTCTTCCATAGGTGCTGTTTCAAACTGCTGACAAGGATTGATGAAGCTTTCTAGAAAAATTTAAAAAGGAGTTTAGGATTCTTTTCAAGAGATATTCCATTCATTGAATAGATCTGAATATAGAATCATGTGTTTTGTTCTCTTATCTTTGCAGGATATTTATTCGATTATATTTCAGAAACGGAATAAGGACGTATGTAAAATAAGATGTACTAAAATACTGAGAGTTCTTTTAAGCTTGGAACTTGAACTTGCTTAAATAGATAACTGAAATAGTTGAAACTTATTATTTTAAAATCAAAATGTAGTCTCATGCAAATAAGAATAAAATATCGGTTAATCCAGGAATTCATTAGAATTTTTAGCAGTATTTGGGTGATATTTCAGTAAAATTATTGTTTGTAGTGAGGAATTTTATGTTTTCAAAATTTGTCTTTACACTTTTTCAAGCCTACGATAGTATCTAAAATTTTATCTTTAAATAGGAAAATGTACTACATATTAATTGATAATATATATATATATATATATATATATATATATATATATATGTATTGATAATATTTTAGCTGATAAAAAAATGAAAAACTGTTGAATTGAAATATGATGATCTCTAAAGTGAATAAAAATTGCAAATGCTTGTGAATGGATGTCTATATATTAAAACATATTTAGCAGTATAAAGCAAATATGGTACTAACTTATAGTTAATAGATTTTGTTGCGACAGTTTAATGTAAGACCATTTTCCTCACGGAATATTACCATATTATTTGTAGATAAGTGAGCGAAATATCTGTGATAATAAATAAATTATGTTTTTTTTTCGGTCGTCTTTATTTAGCGTTATATTAGCTTTTCCAACTTATGCTAAAACTATTCAAAATTTCACATTCCGCGTGAGAATAAAATGCAGTTACAGAATGAGGAACCAAATAGCATTCTATAAATTTCGGTTCCACTTGTTTTAGCTGTATTTAAGTATTCATAGCTTGTGACGCAAATTTGAACTAATTTCTCTAATTATACTATCGATTACTTATTATGTAGTTTTTCATTTTGTTATTATGTAGCATCTGAGTTCTTTGGGCAACGTTTTATAAAAATAACTACACATAAAAACCTCACTGGATTTTTTTTAATTGTTAAGCTTTGTACGAAAATTTATAAAAATGTGTTTTTCTACCTAGTTTTTTAAAAAAAACTTAATTGCATACTTAATTGCGTTAATCTTAGTAGTGATAATTAGATTTGTATTCATATTCTCACTTTCTAGCAAATACTTTATAATATCTATATCTCGCTTAGCAGTCACATTCGTTTGATAGTTATGGACTTCATCCAATGTAACGTTTTTCATCACTCAGGGAAAACATTATGAGAGTTTGAAGTATTAATTTTTAAAATTATTTTTATAAGTGCGGCTTGATTGGATTATATCTAACTCCGTAATCCAATCTTTATTAAAAATGTCGTGCACAAATACCAACGAATAAGTAATAGATTCGTTTAATAAGAAATGATAACAATAGATTAAAAAAGTTAAATTAACAAATAAAGATAACAAGAAAGTCAAGTGGAAAAGAGCAACCTTTGAATCATGATCATATAAGTTGAATATATTCCAGGTGAAATACTAAATGGCTCTAGAAACAACTAGCACTGTAAACTCTGAGAGAAGGAATGATAGAAAACAGAAAGTAACAAAAACTGAAATTCGAAGTAGAACTCGATCAGAATCTGAACCTGAAACTGCAGAAATAATGAAGTCGTGAACGCTAATATTACAGGTTCAGGTACCTCACTTCATTTTACGTTTTGCTGAAGAATAGCTCCTCTCGTTTGCGCCCCACCCTTCCCCGTAACCCTTCATTAAATAAAATAACTCAGATATAATATCAATGAATGTATAAGATGGATTTAAATTAAAATTCTTGACTTATTTCAATTCTTTAATATTAATTTATGATTTATATAATGAGCAAAAATAGATAGTGTAATAGTAATACGAAGATTAATAATTTCAGAAATAAAATGCATCTAAAATAACATGTAATAAGACAGTACAGCATTTCTTGATTCACAAAAGAAATTATTACCGCATTTTTTAGTTTGAAGTTATTAACAATGTATTCAGTTAAAAAAATATTGTTTAAAAATAAATTATAACAGTTTTTTCACGCTAGTTAAAAATTAACTGGGGAAATTTATACTACGTGTAGTAATTAATTAAACATGTGTTTTGATTAATGGCACTTTATAAGCCCGCTGACAGTAATCTGTCCAATTAAACATATATAACGGCATATAATGCAACACTTTTTTAAAACCATTGAATTATTTTGCTCATTTGAAAAATAATTTTAATAAAAAAACATGTTTATTATTCCAGCTTGAGGTATAACTCTTCTTTCCTTTTCACAGCAGTGAATTCAGAATCTGCAAATTAAAATAAATGCTGATTCCAAAATGTTTGCTTCATTTCAATTACCCATATAAATTATTGAAATTCCTTTATAACTTATATTTTTATTCTTGAAGCAAGTTTCTTTAAAATCTTAGCTCATCTTCCCATTATTTTTATAATTTTTTTTCATACGATAATTTTAATGAGCTCAACTTATTATTGGGTCTTTTATTCTACTTCATTATTACTTTAAAAGTTTTACTTATTTTTAACATTTATTACCATTTATTTCGTCGAAGAATTTTTTTATCCATAAATATATCTGGAGTGGAAAAGTTGTTTTATTCTTTTCAATAGCTTTTGGAATGAAGATAACTAAAAACATTATAAAAAAAAATCCTGGTTATAGTGTCAATCGTAGTCTTACATTGTTTGAACTTTGTACATTTGAAATAAACTTAATACTATTTCTATAATTTTTTTAAATATTTATAAATTTTAAATAATAATTTGCTTTATAAAAATTTTATCCGAAGAAGAATATTTTTTTTTCTTTAGTAATACACTGAATGTAAACGCAACATAAATCTGACCACTAGCATGTTGGTGCATGTCGGCCTCTCTCCTTTGACATTCTTTTCTTATTTTCTGTCATTTATCGAAATTCTTCATCTATTTATTTCTTAGTTTTGTTGAGTACGTAATAAAATAATAGCAGATATAAATATTATGTTGTTTTTTTTTATCTTTAGTCTGAGAGGAAGAGTTTCACAAGGATTAGAAAATCCAATAGATTCTTTCAGCTGTATTTGGTGTAACTAGAAACAAAAAATAACATAAATTTCCAATTTTTTTAAAATTTTGTCATGAAATTAAGGGATAAAGTAATCCATTATATACAAAAAAATATGCAATGTCTATTTGGAAAGATAGATTGATTCAAAGAAAGAAAAAGGTTTACATCACCATTTCATATAAAATTAAGCCTAATAAATACGTAAGCCAATTCGTTAAAACATTGCAAACATGTGTAAAATGTTTCAAATACCTTTATTTACCTTTATTATCAGTTATCTGATTTACCCAAAACAAGGCTTAAGGAAAGAGCATTGATGCAACTGTGAAATGAGGAATATAAAGAAAAATAAATATATTTGAGTTCAAAAAAAAAAAAAATTTTTTAGGAACCAAATTTTTTTGGAATCAAAGAAGACCAAATTATAAATTTATTGCGGAAGAGATATTAGCAGATTTCAAGAATTGTGAGTAATTTATGAGATTAAAAGTTCATTTCCTCTATTCATATATGGGTGTTTATTCTGAAAACTTTAGTTCATTCGTTGAGAAACAAGATGAAAAATTTTACCTTAATACTCCTTTAGTCGCGTGGTTTTCAAACAAACGTGCTCGCACTGTATCCATCAGGTGTACCAGTACACATTATTATTATTATCATTAATAAATAATGCAGATAAAAATTGTAACTAAATACAGAAAAAAAAAATTCCTTTAAGAGAGATAGATAGTAATAAAGAATTTTCTCTCAGGCATAACACTATCTAGTTATTGAAAAAGAAGTAAAAGTACATTTGTTATATAAGACGTGACTAACGGAATGTTAAAGAAGGTAGAAAGAAGTATCGAAGACGGTTGAATATCAATTTAATCGTCGAGCATTACTGTTAAGAAGTTTACTCGAACGAAAGAGAGGGAAAGAGAAAGTGAAAATGACATACAAAGAAATCGCATCCTGTTTCAAAAAATATTTTATTTGTGACAGAATCAAGATATAAAGGCAAAAATAAGGATTTATGTGGTCATTAAATCCTTTTTTGATTTTTTTCGTTAAAAATATAAAATTTTTATATAAAAACCATATGTAATGCAAAAAAATCATAGTTTCAAAATTTTGAATTTGTTATCAAAATTTATTACTACTTCAAGCTTATTAATTTCATTTACTTACGTTAATTAATTGTCAGTTTTTTATTTTCCAAGTCACATTATTGACATGAAACTTGAAAATGCGACTGTATGACAGGTGTTTGAAGCTTATATGTTCTTTTTTTTGCATAATCTGCATATGCTATATATATATATATATATATATATAAACGTACTCAATGTTACCCATGTAAAGTACTAACTGGAAAGGATATCTAAGAATTGTTTAGTTTGAAAAATGAAAATTACAGATTTTATTTTTTATAATACAAGTTACTCATTTTGAAGACTATGCTTGATCAAGGTTTGGGAACATATGGGAATTCATTTATTGGCCCAAAATATTTTAAATATTGTTTGATTCTCAGGCTGCATTAGTTGTATTTAAAAATAATGTAGGATTTCTACCGCATGTTGTCTCTCTCACAATTAAAGATAGTTTTAAATAATATATTTTTTTATTAAAAGATTTGATTATTTTTTTCTTCTTAGGAAAGTAATCAGTATTGCTATTTAAACACATGTCTGATTTTAATCAACTTCTCTTTAAATACATGCAACTGTTGTATTTAAAATATTTTGTGTAATTCACATCTGTCTACCGTATATTGCAAATTTATATAATATATTTGTATTTCTACAACAATAAATTAAACTTATCTTATTCACTAATAATTTTGATGCCTATGTTTAAAATTACAATAGGATAAATAATTTATTTGACTGAGAGGCAATTTAAAAGGTGTCTTAAGCTCCAGATCTCATAAAAGAAGCATTACGCACCAGGATTTTAAGAGAAAAAATCACCCATTTTGGAAGAAGGAACGAACAGTGAGCGAGTAAAAAAAGCAAAGTCTCATAAACTCACAGGTTAGTAGGAAGCATTGTCCTTTTAGCACACCCTTTGATACTTAAACCTTAAAGAGAACAATTTTCTTGTAATTACAGCAGCTGCACGTAAGAATAGTTTGTGTTTAATGGTACCAAACAAAACTGGAGCACAGTTTTAATTTAGGGGATCCTTTTTAGCTTAAAGGGTGTATTATGCTTTCTTTGATAGGCAGGGGACCTTTATGGTAAAGTAATGACTCCTCTGGGATCTTAAATGGTATGGGATTTCGGGGATGGGTTCTTTTAGAGGAAGGGTACAAAAGTAGCCAAATGACTCTGGAAGCTGGAATTTTCGAGACGTGTTTAAAATTTATGTCGCAAAATATACTAACTACATTTGGTGCTCTAAAATGTAATGTATATTTATGGAATGTATTTATGAGCTCGGATGATTTACAGAGCATTAGAAATAATTAAAATACTTGGCCTGAAATTTATGCGCATAAATATTTCCGAAAGGAATAAAAATGGAAATTTAAATTATGGCGAATGACTGCCATTATTCATACTTTTTTTTATCTATATGCGAATATGTACTCATTTAATATCATTTAGAGTGAATATATTTATTAAATGCAGTGAAAAAATAAAGGATTTTACAAGTATTGCTTACTGGTGAACGAAATTCGCACTATTTATATTAAAACGAAGAAATTAAAAATGCAAAGATACATCATATCAAAATTTTAGAGTAAAGACTGAGTAACTATACAACGATATATTATCTATACTTATATAAAGCTCAATGTGTGTGTGTGTGTGTTGGCGCTCTACAGGCCAGACCGTTCGACCTACAGCTACCAAATTTGGCACATGCATACCTTGGAGGTCGGGAATGTGCACCTGAGATTTCTTTTTTGAATTTTAATTATTAATTAAAAACTAACTTTTGCGCCAGAAAAATCTTTTCATTTCCTCACCGCCAAATGAGTAATGCTTCAGTTTTTTTCCCCACGCTAAAGAGGATTGGATTAAAAAATTTTCGCCAGATTATTTCAAAGCTATTTCAGTTTTTTTCTTAATGTTTGATGTATTTAAAATTAAACATTGTTAATTAATCGATCTTAAAGTACTTCATTCTGAAGTACTTTAGAATTAAAATAAAACAGAATAAAGGAAATTAAAAAATTCTAATCTGCATAGCGTTACCCCAACTGGAGTAGAAAATTCACGATTTGCGTAATCATAATTGGAGTTGAAAATTCATGCATGCGCATTGTGTTCTGATAGTTGACAACTATTGTCAACAGATACGGACTTGGTTTTGAAGGTTTAATATGTTTTCGACAGATTATTTCAAACGATTCTGTTTATTTTTTTAGTGTTTGATGCATTTAAAACTAAACATTGTTAAGTAATCGATCTGTTCATGATGAATCTGAGAAAATTTTGCTGAAAACTTCTTGCGATATTATATAAATTAAGAAAAATATTCTTTAGGGTCCATAAGTTTTAAATACTCAGCGACTCTGTTTTCAGTACTCCTATTTAAAAAAAATGCTTCGTTTCAGTATTAAAAAAATATATATATGTTGCAGTTTAATTATCTCCATTTTAATTTAAAGCATAAATTCAACGGGAGCTAACAGAAAATGAGAGAGATACATATTATGTAATGGCTAAAGGCATTTATAATATTATGAGTGAATTATGTGACTCTTAAAATTTGAAGTTTTAAAATATTTTAATAAAGTAGCATTAAAACGGAATTCCATGAAAAATTTAATTATTAAAATTTTAACGTGCATTAAGATTGACAAACCGGCTGGTCGCCAAAAGCGGCAAGTATAAAATAAATAAAGAAATATTGTCGCATTGAAAAGAGGCAGTCGACTCTCCATGGCCGCATGGTCATAGTCAAGAGATCTCATAATCAAGAGATTGTAAGTTCGAATCCCGCTAGAGACAATGCGATTCACAATTTGTGTAAATATTTAATTCCTTCATTTTATGTTTCTCTTTATTTCATGTTCCAGAAGATTCTGGACATTTCTTTAGTTTACCAGACAAGTGTTCTGGACTTTTCTTACTGTCTCCAGAAAAGTATTCTGGAACTTTTCCTGCTACTATAAAAGCAGAAGATTTGTCAGTCACTGGATTCTCATCTCTGAGTCGAGTTAATAAATTGGTTTAGCTCTACTTCTTGTGTGTGTATGTCATTGTATTCCACACTAAAGTATCTACGTGGCAATATTATGGATTTAAATAAATGTAAAGCAGCAGGGTAAGAAGTACAGAATAAATATAAATGAATGCTATGAAAATAAAACAAAAGAATTTTCAAGAAAATGCATGTCGATGTGTTTACTGAATATAAAGAATAATATGAATGAATGTTAAATAAATATATTGAATATAATTATTGTAATATTAAAGTTGCGTTGTTTCATTTTCCTAAAGATTAAATTGGTAATTTAATTCTTGTTCACGTTCTGCTGTGATAATTTTCTAAAATTTTGGACGGTTCTTGTAGTATAGGTACAACACATGTAATAAAATTCGATTCTATAAGTAAAGTTCCCTCTGAAAGAAAATTGATTGCAAAATTTATTTGAATTTATAATAACTATTTGAAAATATTTTAAAGATAAAACAATTGAAAGGGAATTAAAATAATTAAAGATTTAACACATTTTATTTTGTTAAATCATAACTAGGAACACAGTAAATTTATATAGCAAGAATAACATACAAGAATCTTAACCTTTAACTGGGGAGGTGAAATTTTAGGACTTAACTGATTAGGTGCGGTCTACGAGACCGCATTTACACTCAAATTAAATTTTCTAATAAATGTATAAGTATGAAAAACTGCCAATATATTTTGCTGATATTTTTCTTGATATATAGATATGTTTTAGAATTTTTTCAAAATATATTATCATTGAAAAAGGTAAATGCGTTGGAACATACATTTTCTTCTGAAATTACATGTTACAATAAATAATATTCTTGAAAAAGCATATTAATTTTTACTTTTTAAATCATATTTATTTTTACAGTATATGGAGGTATATAGAAGACAATATAATGTAAAATTCAACACTTATATGAAAAAAAAAATGACAATGGGTAAAATTGGCCGTTATTTTATCGGCTTGTGTGACTTTCATAGCACGGTTTTCTAGGGCATTTTAAACATACAGGTTAAGAACTAGTATAAAAATCAACCTTTAAATTCTGTATATATATCTCTTGGTATATTAATACATTTTATAAATTTTTCAAAATATATTATCACTAGAAAATTATGTTTGAACATACATATCAAAATCAGTTGAATGCGAACTTTCATCGAAAAACACTTTTGTATAATTTTCCTTATCACTAAAATCACTTTATGCTTCATTTAAAGGTTTCTGGAGCACTCCTTCATAATAGGATAAGTAAACTGGATGATATTTCGGGGCTCAAGTTTTAGCGCTATTTTCTAAGCCTTGTTTATCACTGGGACACTAGCAGGGAAATGCGGTCTTAGAGACCGCGCTCGAAGAGATAACTGAATAATTTTAAAAAGCATCTGCTGAAATAGGTTGAAAAAGTGTACGTGTATTGAAGGTCACAAAACAGGAAGTTACAGGAAACCATTCAATTGAGCTAAAAATCGAATAGGGGTGACAGAAAATCCATCGCTAGCGGTCTCACGGACCGCACGTCCGCAGTTAAGGGTTAACTGTGTGCAGTGCTGAAAAAAAAAGAAGAAGCTAAGAGTAAATGAATATTATTAGAAAGACAATTCAATATAAATTTTGAAAGAATCAAAAATTCAAACATGATTAAAATTCCAATTATTTCAAAACTTTTATATAAGATATTCAATATTTAATTTTAATAATCATATTTTTGATAAATAAATCATTGTATACTTTAGATCCATTATGCAATTATTGTTTTTAAAATTGTTCATATTTTTATAATGCTTTTTTAATCAATAATTTTTTAAAAAAAATTAACAAGCATAAAACGGTGTTATGAAATGTATCTGGTTTTGAAATAATAAGACTAAGATTATATTTAAAAAAAATTCTTTTAACATGCAATAAATTACTAAATAGATGCTCCTGATTAATAATTTTTATTTTATGTACTAATAAATAAAAGGGTATTTATTAAAAGAATATCAAAACCCATAAATGTTTAATACTTGTAAAAATAAGTGTGTGATAGCAATGTTTGTAATAGCTCTTCATTCAATATTTTATAGAATTATATAGGAAATTAAATGGTGCTTAATTTATTTAAAAGCAATCAGCAAATTGCTTTGTAATGGACGAAATGGGTCCACTTCCATTATTTGTGATGTTGTTTTATTCATAGAATGAGTATACAAAACATTACACGCGATTTTCGTAAACATGTTATGTGCAACTTTAATGCATTGCCGAGCCTCTGCATTTAGTGGTTTCATTTTATTCATGTCTATTAACATAATGAATGATTCTAACGTTAATCATAATTGAAAGGTGTCGATGTGGAAAATATTGCATACTATTTGAGACCGAATGGAAAAAAAAAAATTATGTCACTTCAGTATAAGGAGAATTTAGTTAATTTTTATGGATGATAAAATCATCTAGACTTTACAAAGAAAACAATGGCATTTCTGACTTTTAATATGATTACACCTTGTAAAATGCCAAAGCAATTACACTATCTAGAACTACCAAAATATAAACATGTATCTAAGAATCATAGATTTCCTGCAAAACATTTAGCAATCAAGTAAAGTCCTTGTGTTCACCTTATGCACTATCTACCAATAAGTAATTATCCACCTGTAATAAAAGAGATAAACGCAATTTATTCGTCTTCAATAATTAGTTGAAGCAATTACAGCCTTAACCGTCCAGGGCAAGCTTTCCACAAGTGTTTGAATGATGAACAATGGTATTTTCTTCCACACGGTTTTGAGAAGACATACAAGGTCTTTCATCGATTTTGGACGGCTGCTGTACCCCTTAATTCGGCAATCCAACTCGTCCCAGAGAATGTCTATTGGATTCAAGCCAGGACTCTGGGCAGGCCAGCCGAGTTAGTTCACCCCATTGTCTTCATACCAATCCATGATAGACCTCGCAACATGGCAAGCGGCGTTGCCTTCTTGGAAATAACAATGACCGAACCTGTAAAATTGCCACAGCGTAGGAAGCACATTTCTGTCTAGAATTGTGAAGTAGAAGTCGGTGTTGAGCTTACACGATACTATTTCCTACACAATATTTCAGTAGAAAAGAAGTGACGTAGATCAGGACCACATATATTTTCATTTGCATGGATGTCCGAATACTTATTGGTAGATAGTGTATAAACATTACTTGATATTAGTTTCATTACTTCACTGTGACTTTATTAATTACTATGAGTGTATTGATTGATACGAGTCTTACTACAATTTATGATTGCATACATTCGTGATCTATTTCTTACAATTATTCATTTTCTTCTAATTCTCTTCGATGTTTCAGATCATTTGGATATATTTTATGCTTACCTTCGAACTCGGCGTGCAGTGATTTCAAGATATTTAATTAGTATTATAGTTATCAAAGAAACGGAAATTAATATAAATTTGGTACCAGTGATAAATTGGCTATAGTTGCAATTCTTATTTTCTAGTATACAGAATTTAATATCAAAAGTCTTTAAAAGTATTTTATATGATGTTTAATTAGTTTTATAGTTAACAAAAAAACAAAAATTAATATAATTTTGGAACCAGTGATAAATTTCCGATAATTGCAATTCTTGTTTTCCAGTATACTGAATTTAATACCAAAAGTCTTTACAAGTATTTTATTTACATATTTTGAACAGCGTAAGTTATTTAGCACAAAGGGTTTTAATACAGTAATCTAATTCTTTTTTTAGAAATTGTAACGAACCAACGAGGCACTATTCATATGTTTTAACAAATAAAATTTACCAAATCTTCAAAATCCACTTTATATAAAAACAAATTATTTGCAAAGAATTTCATTTGCAAGAAATCTGGTAGACGCTTCGGAATGATCGATGTGCTCTAAGTAACATATACAATAGTAAATTTGTTTGTTTCATTTGATTATTAAAAATCAGCTTTATGACATTGTAGAGTAAAAAATGCATATTACTATCTCACAGATTGCAACACGCATTATCAGGCATAGAATTCAACATTTAATTGAAGTCTCTCAAATATTGTCAGTTTTCTTTTTTTGTGAATAAATAGGATTAATTGTATTCAGTGATCAATTATCATGCGTTTTAGAAAATTTTTATTGATGTGGAAAATGAATCCTAAGCGTTAATTTTTAAAGAGCAGGTATTTTAAAGCTATACAATGATTCTGATATTCCATTTCACTATTTTTAGATTATAATTGCTCTAAACATATCTTTGTTACAAATGGAATTAAAAAGTAACTACTCTATTTTTTACCCTTAAAAGATTTCATATTTTTCATTGCAATCTTTCACAGTTCTTGTAGCTTTTTAAGAAGCTCATGCTGACTTTTTTTCGGTTAAGTTTTTCACAAAGCTAGTGTCATTGTATAACTTCATTACTTACCTTCTCTTTATTTTAAAGTGTAGAAGTTACATATTAATTTTCACTTTGGTGGATAAAAACTGAAATTTTCATTCACCACTTGGTCAGAGTATTTTTTTTTCATCCCGCTACATTATTTTTAATTAAATTTTTAATTATATTCCTTTCAGAAAAAAAAAGAATTAGCCTCTAGTCTTAAATTAAAGTTATTTGATAATTTATGTCTGTGGAAGCTTTTTCCGTATTTTTACCATGGTGTAATCAAATCTCTTAATATTTTTTCGTTCATTGTACTGATTGTCTTTTCTGGTAGCTACTTATTTATTTAATATAATTGTCTCTAAAATTGAAATCTCTAATGAGATTCTTTATTTTGTAACTAGTTTTAAATAAAATAAAAAAGAGGAAAATTTAAGGTATTGTAATTTTGCCTCAGTAAATGAAAAAAATATGGTAGTTTTTATGTAACATCATTAAATAGAAAACGGTTATTTAGATATATTGAAGAAAAAGTGTCAGTGTATTTACATCTTATCTTTAAAGAATATGACGCTTTTGTCTTGGAAAGTGTAGCTGTTTTATAAAATTAAATAAAAATACTCTCTAATACTCACTCTGAAAATACCTACTCTTTTTTGATACTATATTAATATCTATATTTTATTCATTTTAATTTATTCAAGTTTGCTATCACAGATGTATCGCATTGAATTACAAGTATCGCATTGAAGACTACAGCCGTCTTTACTTTAATTTTGAAATTCGATGCACATCATGGAGGAGGAATATAAACATGAGAGCATTTGATTAATTAAGAAATTAGATGTCAAATAACATTCATAATTACGTTTGCCATTGAATGTTAAATGAATTTTCATTAATTAACTATGTTGACATATTTTCCAATAGCATTTAAAAATTGATATTCAAACCTTCAAATATGTCTATATACAATTTTCCATCTGTAAACAAAATAATTCATAAGAATTTATAACTCATTGCAATTTTACTAGGTAATATCAAAATAAAATATACTGAAATATCAGCTTTTCAACTATTATACAAAAACTATGCTCCATATGCCTGAATCAATTGTCATTTATAGATTGCATACTGCCTCGAAACTTTCAAATTAGTCATTTACTGGATTCGACTTATTCAAAAAATAAGCGTAAATGTCTGAGATTAATAAACAAAAAAAATACATTTAATTGTAAACTTGAAAATAGAATTCGTGCATTTCGTCTATTTTCTTTTTTTAAGTATGCGAGCAAATTTTGGGAGACACGTCCGGTGATTTTATTTGAATTTTTAATTAAACTTATATTAAACGGAATCCTCCTTCTTTAGTTTTCACTAGCTGCAAAAAAAAAAAAAAAAAATTGCTGAAATTTAGTCTAATTTTGCATTATTCAGATATATACATATATATATATATATATTTGGACGCTGTGAAAATATATTTTTTTATGCAAGAAAACTTCTACAATATATCGTGCATAAACTTCAACATTTAGGTTCATTTTTAATTGATTAAATTCGTATTTCAAAAACAAGTAATCATTGGTGAACATTTACACTTTCCAATGTATATATGCCAACTTTGGTAGCTTAGATCAAAAAGTCTAACTCGTAAAGAGCCAACACACACATGCACGCACACAACACACACATACAGCTTCATTATTAGTAGAAAAATGAGCCTTCCTAATTGTGACGAAAGTCAATCATATGTATATCAAAGTATTATTAAACGTTTTGATTTGATTCACTAATTTTTTGACCTTATTAAAAATGTGTATTATTTTCTCGTATACAAATTATATAAGGGAAAAGTATTGTAATCGTTTATTTAAATTCGAAATTTTATGTTACAATCTTCACGCTATAGATTTTCCAGGGTTCGAGACATACATTTTTTGGAATGATGTCAGTCACTCAGCGAACACAAATGCTCAAAACCTTTCTCAACTAAAAGAATGAAATTAAGTACGTAATGTGAAATTTAGTAAAATGTATTCGCACCAAATCTGTAGAACAATGTCGAACAAATTGTGAACGAAATACATTCACAGAATTTGTGAATGCCTGGCTAATCAAATGCAAGTGAAACTGATGCTCACAAAACGTAAACTAGTAGGCATATGAATTTGGTGCACAAATTTACTATCTAAAGTATAGATTAGTATCAAATTTTGGATCCATTCGAAATGGATTTCACTCTTTGCGTATCTTTATTTTTATATGCAAATAAATACGTAAAATCAAAAAGGCAATTGCTTAGATAAATACAATTTGATATATAGTTTTTACTCCTACTTCATTTTTCATTCATTTTTAATCAATTCTGTCAAAGGGCTTGTTAGTTTGTACATTTTTAAACGTAATATCTCTGAACAGTAGTGATTTAGATAAATGAAATTTGCTATGTAGCCAAAATGTAGTCAAACTACTAAAATTGTAGTTGTTTGGCACATCTTGGTTTCATTTAATGGAAAAAGAGCATTAAAAATGTAGATGATCATCTTCATATGCTACTACGAATTACAATACTGCCATTTGCAGAATCGTAAAAAAAAATTGAGCACTCATGACATTCATTACATTTTCCAATATATAAATTTTTTGCGAGGAATAATACTTTTATATAGGAGTACGCCAGAATGTTTCAGGAAGAAAATTCCTATCAGTTTTATTTGCTACGCAAACTAAACAGATAATAAAGACAATTTCAGCATTCAGTATTGGAAGGAAATATATTAACTGCTTTTTAAAGCATAGAAAATTGCTTAATTTACAGTGGAAGAATGTCATTTGCAGATAAAAATCAAGTAAAAAATATTTTTATTGAAATGCTAAAATTTATTATTAAGTCGAGGTATTTAAAGTGGCAATTATTAAAATTTTTAAGCAATGCAAAAAATCTATATTGCTGAATAATATTATAAGAAAGTATAGGAGAAAAAAATTTCTGAATTTAATTTAATTTTTCATTAAATAAATTTTTATTTTTTATTTCAAAATTTTCGCTACAAAGTATTCCCTTCCAACCAATAATATATGCTTATTGCAGATTTTAAGTCAAATGGTCTCTTTTATAAAGCAATAACGCACAGACACACAAGATATTTACCTTTTTTATTGACTGAGGTAAAAAGCAGCTGTATATCTAGAAATAACAGATTTTAAACGAGGTGCTTAAAGAATTGTTGCTGAAACTACAGTATGAAGAAAGAAGAACATATATCCAAAATAATAGTTACTTTCGAATAAACAATGGCCAATAAAAAATATCTACCAGCGGAAAATTCTTAGCATTTAGCTACAAGGCAGCTTTTCCAAAAGGCAAAATTTGAATCTCGTTTGTCCGACTATTTAAAATTCCAAAACCATCTCAAAATAATGAGTTTGTACAATAAATTTCGCAACGACATAAAGGAGTCTCCGAATTTCCAAATGTAATACAACTTCCCCATAACATTCGGATGTGCATTGATCTTTTTGTGTGCCTGAGAAAAAGAAATATTTTATGATTTTAGTTACACGTGACCGAAATATTCTTTTAGTCATTTGTTTCCAGATCGCTTATTTAGGGGGATGAGGTGTCTTCAGAATCTTCAGCACGGTTTGATTAGCTAAGAAGAATCTTGATGGCGCTCGGAATTCCTTATTAAGCTAAACGATCCCATTTTTATTCTTCAACTGAATGCACATTTTCAACGATCAAATACAATGCCACATAATTCTGAGGAATATATTCGGCGAACACTCGATCGATAGATCATTAGCTACTCGATCGTAGAAAGGTATTAATTTATAAAATACTTGCAATTTTCAATTGTCGAATTCTGCACATCCTTCTTTTAATATTCAAAGGCTGCTTGAAAATATTTTAGTGTGCAAATCAGATTATATGTTCTATAATTGAGAAAGTGAAAAGTCATTAGTTTAATATCTTCCGCATTAGAATAATTGTAATCATGAATTAGAAAAAATGAAATTTTGTTGTACTATTCAATTCGATGCGCTGATCTCGGATCCACGAGCTAAAATTTTCTTTACTCTCTACATTTTAAAAGCAACTTTAGCATTAAAACTGATAATTATGCGAACCTTTACATTATGAATATTTAATAAAGCTTATAATATGAAATACTATTTCAGTCATAAGACAAATGATATAGATATGTATTATTATAATGCAAAATTTTATTAGTGCCATATTGAAAACATTCATTTTATTATTGCCTATATAATCGATATTTTCTGAGGAAATACTCTAAACAATATTAATTTACTTTCACATTGGTAATTGTATTACATTATGTGCAATAGAATCCAGCGAATGGATAACTTTACCAAAATTATTGTACTGCTGCGTTTTATATTATTGTAAATAGATAATGTGGGTATATTTAAATAAAATAATACAAAGTGTTATATTATTTTAAAACTTAACCAAAAACATTGTTTAAATTAAAATGTTAATATTTCATGTGACTAAAAATATAAATGTGTTAAAGATAATGAATAATGGAGAATTCTTATTTTCTGGATTAATTTTAGAGAAATATTTTTAACAATTAATCACGTAAAACCAGTTTCAAAATTTTGAAATACATTTCTACATAATTATTACATGAATAAAATTTTAAATTTAAGTAATCAGAGAAGCTATTTCAGTGTCAGTTCAAACTAATGAATAATAACAAATTTCATTAAACTTATTTTTTATTGTGCAAATGTTTTAGTTTTTTTTTAAAAATGTATTTGCAGTATTATAATATGTTTATTAACTAGTTTCACAACTGAAACAGATAAATCTGCAGTTCGAATTTTATGGACAGATTAATCTGCTTAATTTCTGTTTTTGAAATTATTTTTGCCTACTTATTTTATGATACATTTAAATTATCATCCTTTTAAAAAACAAGACGACATGCTTTGATACCCATTCGTTGAAATAAATTTGTTTCCCTACAAAACTACTGGACAAATCAAATAATTATATGCATAATTTCTGTTAATGTAAGATCAATGTTTATTCTTATCTTTTCCTTAAGTATGTTGCAAGCTATAAATAAATACGTATGCTCTCAAAATGCATTTATATTCATTTCATCAATGAAAAAGTTCATGATCTTAGTGAATTATTCAAGAGAGGCGATCGCATATTTAAAATAGGAGGGAAACCCAATTAATTAATCACGTTTTTCATTCTCAACGAATCCATCTCATCCTCACAATTACTTGCAGGATGCAAATTACTATTTTGCAGTTATGGGAAAAGATCTTAAAGAATAACAAATACTTTGAATGCATGAGAAGTCATTAATGCAGTTAATACAACGGATGAGACGGAATTACTACCATTGGTGTGCATTTAAAAAATGAAGGAATGAAAGGGAAGAAGTTAATTAAGTGTAATTATCCAACGGTAATTAATTTTTCATCTTTTTTTTTTTTCTTTCTTCTTTTTTTATCTTCTAGATGTCGCCCAATTGAAATGTTTATGTTAGGTCCATGTGCTTAATAAATCAATAATGATCTATGTGAGTTTAAGAAATTAGTTTTAGTTACCCATCAAAATCACTGCAGAATTCTGTGAGCCTTTAATCATCAGAGACACAATATCAAGCTATCGAAATACAAAATGAAAACACTTTTGAAACAGATGACTTTTAAGAATTAGTATAAAATAGTTGTAAAGAACAATCATTTATTCCTATTATACATTGAGCAATTAAAAACAGTAATCAAAGTTTTAGTGGCTTTATCATATATATATATATATATATATATATATATATATACTGGATTGCTACTTTTGTTTCAGGATAATATGATTCAGTTAAAAATAAACAAACCAACTCGACCATTTCATTTCACTTCCCATTTTAATCGAAAAAGATGATGAAAGACTTGAAATTGGATATAAATATTGTTTTTGTAATGCAGCACTGTTAATTATATACAATTAAAATAACTAATGTACTAATGCAAAGTTATAGTACCTAACTAATACATTACCTAACAACATAGTACCTAACGATATAGCAACTAATATAAAGTTACAGGTAGGAGTCCTTCTCTGCATGAATTGCATGAATTTTTTAAGTTCATACAGACATAATACCTCAATAATGTCGAACCGTTTCATTTCCATCTTTTAATAATAATAAAAAAAATTACAGATGCCTTTTTTCCTAATACTTCCTGGTTATTCCTAGAAGCGTGCTTCTAAAATCTATATCATTCTTCGCTTATTTTAATAGGATGTTAAAACCCTGGAAGTAAGATATATTTTCACTGGTATTCAATAACCTTTGTTAGACAAACTTTTACTGCTTTTGTTATTATCGAATCATCATTTATTAAACCACGTTTTGAGCAAAGAAAACTATTTCGGGGGAATTTCCACTGTCAGTGAATATATTTTGAAGAGATTTATAATTGAATAATATATTAAATACTTTTCTATATAGCTAAATATATTTTTGGAGTAAACTTTGATGCTATTAAAAAAATACTTACTTTATTAATTTTAGAAAATATATTTCTCATAATTTGATTATTACGAATTATGAAATTGAAAAAAATAAGCTTAATTAAAACGGTGTCCTTTTTATTAGTATTATTTTGTAATAAAAATTCAGTTGTTTCTTTTCTTCCTTTGTTTTTCAAAAACTTTGAAAAAATGTAATAACATTAATATGAATAAAAACAAATATATTGATGAGAAATATTCAGAAGATAATTCTGTAGTTCAACAATTTAGAATAAACATTTAAAGAAATACAAACATATTTTCTTATCCACTGCTAAATAAAATGTAGCTGGTAATTTACGCGAAAAAATTTTGTATGCCGTAGATGGTATTAAAAACATTTATTAATATTAATATTTCTTTTTTTCTTCAATATCTGTTTTTTAACAGAAACATTCCCCAAGTGAAAATATAATAATTCTGAATGAAGTCTTATCTCAAAAGATAAGACTTGCTTCCTAAGATATTGTTCTCTTTTCTAAAGATATACGTTTTAATATTAAAGAGACGCTAATTACACGGAAACTATTTGTGTATTTAAAACACTTTTAAACTAAATTCTTTATTCTCTTGAAACTTTGAAAATGTCAGAAACAAAATTTATATTGGGTAATTATGCTGAAAAAGAGCTGACACTTTATTCAAGTGGACTTTTTAAAGTATCCATTAAGACATTATTAGGTTTCAGTGGCGTTGGAATTTGTTATCTTTATCGTGAATTCATTTTTTTTTTGGCTTGCTTCTTTATAAGCCCATAAAGTGGGAACTCAAAAGTACACTAAGGTGCTTATTCACATTTTTCATAACCATTACTAAGCTTTGAAATCTTTGTGAAGAAAAATCGATGCTATAACTCTTAACTGGGAATGCGAAAATTTAGGATTTCGCTGGGGAGGTGAGGTCTACGAGATCGCATTTTCTTTACATTCAAATTAAATTTTCTAATGTAAGTATTAGTATGAAAATCAGTCAATACATTCTATAGATATTTTTCTTGATAGAAAAATATATTTCAGATTAATTTTTTTTTGTCAAAATATATTATCATTGAAAAAAGTAATTGCATACATTTTTTTCTCAAATTAGATGCTACAACAAATAATATTCTTGAAAAACATATTACGTTTTACTTTCTATATCATATTTATTTTTCAGGTATAGAAAGATGTATAGAAAACAATATAATGGAAAATTCTACAATTATATGAAACTCAACAATTATATGACATATGAAATTCAACAATTATATGAAGTTATATGGAATTCAACAATTATATGAAGTTATATGAAATTCAACAATTATATGAATTATGAAATTCAACAATTATATGACCTTTTTTTTATCGACATCATTTCTACGTAGAAACTTGTGAACATTTGTAACGCGGTTTAAGAAGGCATTTTAAATATACAGGTTACGTAATGGTATAAAAATCAACATGAAAATTCTGTAGATATTTCTCTTGGTATATTGATATATTTTAGAAATTTTCCAAAATACATTTGTTTCCGCCTTGTTGGCGCTTTTTGTTAAAGAATATAGCAAACACAGGCCCATAAATTCTATCCCAGAGCCTTCAGTAATAAATGAACTAGACAGTAAATTAACCCGTTGGCAAAGACTGACAAAAATAGTAGAACAAATCTGGAAACGCTGGTCGATTGACTATCTAAATCATTTGCAAGACCGAAAAAAATGGCGGTTTTCAAAAATTAATATTAAGGAAAATGATATGGTTATACTAAAGGAGGATAACCTTCAACCCTTTAAATGGTGTCTTGGAAGAATAAGCCAAGTTATTCCCGGACAGGACGGCAGAATTCGTGTTGTAATTGTCAAAACTAAAAATGATTATTTTAAAAGACCAATCTCTAAAATTTGCCTCCTACCCATTCAGACTTGATTTTCTAATCTGTAAATAAATAAAAAAAAAAAAAAAAAAAAAAAAAACTGTATATTATTCTGTACATATTCAAATGTTAATTTTCTATTTTTACATATTTAATTGTACATTTATGCTTCATACTTATTTATATTTCTATGTCTTTTTTATATATATTTTCATGTTTGAACTCGAAAAAAATTATTTTGTTGTATATTCTTGATTATAACTTTGAATCTTGTATTGTAACTTGTGTTGCATAAACACGCAACGCGGGGCGGAATGTTACCGCCTTATTGGCGCGTTTTGTTAAAGAATGTAGCAAACATACGCTGGCTATCCTTCAGCGATAAAATTATTGTAACCCTGCTGACATGGGGTCAGTTTGCAAAACAGTTTCGTACTGAGTCGTCGTTGCGGGGTCGTCGAACCTCGATGAAATAAAAAGATGGCTTTCGAATTGTCGTTTGTTTTTAAATAAGAATACAGTCCACTTGTTAAAAAAATTAAAATGCACCAGCTTAAACTTATGGTAAATTCGTACCATAAAATTTGGTCCGCTCGCGGAGTTTGAATTTTAATTAAATTTCGATTTGAATAGTAAATAATAATGGAGAAAGACATTACTTCGTTAAATCGGACACGTGGTGGAATCAAGGCGCAAATAATTAGACTATTAAAGTCAATCAAGAATCAACAGTTAGAGGATGTTGAAATAGAAGAAATTGAAGTCAAGTTGGATAAAGTGCGTAAATTAAATCAACAGTTTGAACTTTTAAGACAAGACTACTACAAAGTTGTGAAAAAAGATGGAGATTTAGTGGAAATTGAAAATACTTTCGAGGATATCAACTCGGATCTCCTAAAATTGGAGGTAAGCTTGAAAATAATTTTTAATAATTGCATGCATGAAAATGGGAATGCAAAAATTAATAAATCTAATGATGTTAATATCAAGCTGCCAGAAATCCCATTACCAAAATTTTCGGGTAATTTTGAGGAATGGAACATTTTTAAAGCTCAATTTGATTCGTTAATTTCTTCTAACAAACAACTTTCAGAGTCGCAAAAGCTTTATTATTTACAATCATGCTTAGTTGGAAGTGCGGCTAGGATGATATCGAATGACGATACATTTCATTCCTTATTGAAAGCTTTGGAAGATAGATTTGATAATTAAAGACTTATTGTTAATACTCACATTAATGAAATATTTACGATTGAAAAGTTGCACAATGAAAGTGCTAAAGATTTAAGATCAATAGTTGATCAATTACATAAACATTTAAGAGCTCTAAAATTATTGGATTTGGATTTGGATAAACAAAGTGAAGCTATGTTGATTAATATTGTTATGCAGAAATTGGATAAAGAATCGCGTAAACAATTTGAAATGACTTTGACGTCAAATGATGCGACTAATTGGGATACCTTTATAAAATTTATTGAAAAAAGATGTCAAATTTTAGAAAATTTGCAAAGTAATATCGTTCAACCACCAAAATCGAAATTTATTTCCCAAAGTTCTAAACCACGTACTTTAGTAACAAAGGTAAGACACTTCATCAAAATGTCCTGTTTGTCGTCTACCAGCAAATCATCCTATCTATAAATGCAAAAGTTTTCTTGATTTAAATGCTGTGGTTAAATGTGTTTTAATATGGTTAAAAAACTCTCTCTGTGTATGTTGTGCTTAAAACTAGGGCACAAATTAGCTTTCTGTCGCCAATCTAAGTATTTGTGTAACATCTGCAATGGTAATCATAATTATCTTTTGCATAGACATAGCAAACCTTCGATCGAAGGAGAAAATATTACTCATTCCGAAGCAATTCCTTCGGAGCCGAGGACTGATTTATCCCCAACAGATGTGACTTCGGCCGCTTCACAGCGTACTTCCTCTGCCTGCTTACTTATAAAAAATAAAAGCGTTCTACTTCCAACTGCAATAGTACTTATTCAGAATATTTATGGCCACTTCTCAAGAGCTAGAGTAATTCCTGATAGCGCTTCTCAGGCAAATTTTGTAACAAAGCAGTTTGCTGACAGTGCGAATTTACGAAAACAAAAAATAAATACATCGGTTTCTGGATTGGGAGGAATTTCTACTTCGATTGAATATGAGGCTGTTGCTAATATAGCCAATTGTAATGGATCTTTCTTTTTATCACAAACCTTTTTTGTAATAGATAAAATTACGGATATGGTTCGGGCAACAAATGTTAATTTAGAAATTCCACAGGTTATGCTTGGTGATCCGAAATTTACACGAAGTTCCAAAATCGATGCCCTTTTGGGTGCTGAAACCTTCTTTGAAATTGTTAAGGGTGAACAAATACGTTCATCTCTAAATTCATTAATATTTCAAAATACTGTATTTGGTTATGTCGCTGGTGGCTATGTAAATACAAACAATCAGGAGCCATGTACTAATTTATGTACTTTAGTTTCTCGAAATGAGAATATAGAAAAAATAATCGAAAAATTCTGGTTAGTGGAAAATATTATAGAAGAAAATACTATTCTTAGTACTGAAGAAGAGTTTTGCGAGGCTCATTTTAAAGAAACCCATACTAGAAATAAAGATGGTCGATTCGTAGTTAAAATGCCGATGAAAAAAAGGTTTGTTGGGTGATTCTAAAGCCTTAGCCAACGTTAGACTTAACCAAACAGTTAAGCGATTGCATAAGAATCCCATGATGCAAAATTTATATAAGGAATTTATTGCAGAATATGAAAGTTTAGGTCATATGGAAAAAGTGAATAATGACATGTGTGAAGGATCTTATTATTTGCCGCATCATGGAGTTTACAAACCAGAAAACTCAACCATAAAAATAAGGGTTGTATTTAATGCCAGTGCCCCTAGTACATCGGGACAAAGTTTAAATGATATGCTTCTTGCCGGTGCAGTGTAAGAAAATATTTTTGAAATAATGACTAGATTTAGGACTTATAAATACGCATTTACGGCAGATATTAAGAAGATGTACCGTCAAATATTAATTGACGAATCACAAAGAAATCTGCAAAAAATATTATGGAAGGATAATATGAATGAGTTTCCAACTACTTATCGTCTTAACACAGTCACTTACGGCGCAAAATCGGCTCCATTTTTGGCCATTCGTTGTTTGAAGCAACTCGCTTTGGATGAAGCGAAACAATTTCCGTTAGCTTCGCAAGTTACACTTACAGACGTGTATATGGACGATTTCGTCTCGGGTGCTGCTACTTTAGAAGCATGCCAGGAATTACAAAGGCAGTTGATACAAATGATGCAAACTTGTGGCATGGAGCTTCATAAATAGACTTCAAATTCCTCTGAACTCATAAATAATAGCTCTGAGGAAACTAACCAACAATATTTTCTCGTTGATCGATATTCTTCAGTAAACGCTTTGGGTCTAAATTGGCAACCAAAAAAAGATTATTTTCTCTTTAAGGTAGACTTAAAGATCAAGCCTTTCTACACTAAAAGAGACGTGTTATCTGTTATCTCTCGTTTGTATGATCCATTAGGTCTCGTTGGTCATGTTATCACAAAGGTCAAAAGTTTTATGCAAAAACTATGGATCCAACAATTGAACTGGGAAGATACTCTTCCCCCAGTCAATTCAGCCAGAATGGTCGAATTTTGTGACATCATTGAAAGTCATCGAAAATCTCAAAATTCCTAGACATATCTTGACAGAATCTTATGAAAGAACTGTTATGGTAGGTTATGCTGATGCTTCTGAAGCTGCTTTCGGAGCTGTAGTTTATATGAAATATATTATGGAAGATGGCACAGCTGTCAATAAACTTATTGCCAGTAAATCAAGAGTCGCTCCCATTAAAGTAATTTCGATCCCTCGTTTGGAGTTGTCAGCGTATCTCCTTCTCTCGCAGTTGATAGAAAGAATTCGTCCTTCTCTTCAGATGCTAATCAGTGAAATAATCTGTTACACAGATTCAACAATTACACTTGCCTAGATAAAGACACCTCCATATAAATTAAAAACTTTTGTTGCTACTCGGATATCAAAGATACAAACTCTAACAGAAAACTTCCAGAGGAAACACATTTCTTCCCAACTTAATCCTGCAGATATAATATCTAGAGGTTTGAACCCTCATGAACTCTTAACCAACGACTTATGGTGGTGTGGTCCTGACTATTTACGGGACTCTAAAAAAACATTCTAGTGTTGAAACGGATGAGTCTGCAATTTCAGATGAACAATATCTGACTGAACTTAAATCACAGTCGAACATTAGTTTATCTTCTGTAAATAATATTTCATTTCTTGAGGATTTTTTAGCCATAAGTAATGACTATGTAAAATTAATTCGTGTATTTAGTTTTATTTGCAGGTTTTTATTCAATATTAAGAATAAAACAAAAATTACCGGGCCCAATCACAAATAGTGAATTGGAAAGAGCAAAAAAGAAATTAATGGAGATTATTCAGGTAAGTGAATTTTATAAAGAGATAAAGGCCCTAAAAAACGGAGAAACTTTGAAGAAGGGGCCTATAAGTCACTTAAATGCCTTTTTAGATGCAAACAATTTGTTAAGAGTAGGTGGTAGATTGGTTCATGCAGATGTTAGTTATAATCATAAACATCAAATAATACTGCCTAAAAAGCACAAAATTGCCACTCTAATTTTCCAGTATTATCACTTAAAGAACTTTCACGCAGGACCTCAATCATTATTACATTTTGTTCGGCAAGAATTTTGACCCATTGGAGGCAAAAATATCGCAAGACAGGTTGTGCGGAACTGTATAACTTTAGGTGCAAACCTACTCCCTTAGACCAATTAATGGGGAATTTACCTCCAGAGCGAGTAAATCTCAACCCTGTATTTTCTAACACAGGTGTAGACTTTTGCGGTCCATTTTTCATAAGGTACAAAAATCAAAGAAAGGGTAATTTACATAAGGTGTATGTAACTATTTTCGTTTGCCTAGTTACTAAGGCTATACATCTTGAAATAGTTTTTGACCTTACATCACAAGCATTTATTGCTTGCTTGAAAAGATTCTTCTCACGCCGAGGGAAATGCTCAACCTTATTTAGTGATAATAGCTAAACCTTTATAGGAGCCAACAAAGAATTGAAAAAACCTCGCTTCACTTGTTAATTTTCCTGGTGAAAATTTATCCAAGTTTTTGGCAATGGAAAATATCTCCTGGAAATTTCTTCCCCCTCGGGCTCCTAATTTCGGAGGACTCTGGGAGTCTGGAGTTAAGTCCTTCAAGCATCATCTAAAAAGAACTGTTTCTGATGCAAAATTATTGTATGACGAATATTTAACTGTTATTACTCAAATAGAAGGCATCCTAAACTCAAGACCTATTTCACCTTTATCTTCCGATGCTTCGGACTTAGAACCATTAACTCCAGGCAATTTTTTAATAGGCAGGCCCATAAATTCTATCCCAGAGCCTTCAGTAATAAATGAACTAGACAGTAAATTAACCCGTTGGCAAAGACTGACAAAAATAGTAGAACAAATCTGGAAACGCTGGTCGATTGACTATCTAAATCATTTGCAAGACCGAAAAAAATGGCGGTTTTCAAAAATTAATATTAAGGAAAATGATATGGTTATACTAAAGGAGGATAACCTTCAACCCTTTAAATGGTGTCTTGGAAGAATAAGCCAAGTTATTCCCGGACAGGACGGCAGAATTCGTGTTGTAATTGCAAAACTAAAAATGATTATTTTAAAAGACCAATCTCTAAAATTTGCCTCCTACCCATTCAGACTTGATTTTCTAATCTGTAAATAAAAAAAAAAAAAAAAAAAAAACCTGTATATTATTCTGTACATATTCAAATGTTTATTTTCTATTTTTACATATTTAATTGTACATTTATGCTTCATACTTATTTATATTTCTATGTCTTTTTTATATATATTTTCATGTTTGAACTCGAAAAAAATTATTTTGTTGTATATTCTTGATTATAACTTTGAATCTTGTATTGTAACTTGTGTTGCATAAACACGCAACGCGGGGCGGAATGTTACCGCCTTATTGGCGCTTTTTGTTAAAGAATGTAGCAAACATACGCTGGCTATCCTTCAGCGATAAAATTATTGTAACCCTGCTGACATGGGGTCAGTTTGCAAAACAGTTTCGTACTGAGTCGTCGTTGCGGGGTCGTCGAACCTCGATGAAATAAAAAGATGACTTTCGAATTGTCATTTGTTTTTAAATAAGAATACAGTCCACTTGTTAAAAAATTAAAATGAACCAGCTTAAACTTATAGTAAATTCGTACCAACATTATCACTAGAAAAATTAATTATAGTTGTTCATATATATATTTGAGAATCAGTGGAATGCGAGCCTTCATCGACAAAATCTTATATACAATTATCCTCATCACTAAAATCACTTTCTGTTTCATTCAAATTTCTCTGGACAGTCTGCTTAGTAACGAGGATGAGTAGATTGAATTGTGTTTTGAGGACCAAGTTTTAGAGCCATCAGCTAAGCCTTGTATAATACTGGAACACTAAAAGGGTGGCGCGGTCTCACAGACTTCGAGAAAAGAAATAGATGAAATATTTTTTTAAAAATCATCTGCTGAAACCGTTTGGAAGAGTGCACTTTTAGTAAAAGTCACAAAGCAAGAAGCTACAGGGTCAATCCATTCGAGTGAGTTAAAATTGAATAAGGGAGAAAGAATATATCCATAGCGGTCTGCGTTTCCGCACCTCCCATGTTAATAGTTAACAGTGGATCTCTGGGAATAATGTCTTATATTTATCTCTAAATAATGCCCTGATTGATTCTTTAATTGTAACATTTATAATTGCAGAGTGTAATACTCTTAAAAAATAAAATGCAGTTCACTCATTTGGTGCATAAGAACAAGCATTCAATTTGTAAATTCCTATTTTTTTCCCTCAATCCATTTTTGACAAACTCATTTCGAAAGGCCATCTTCGATAACTGAATAAAAATTTGTTGATTGTCTAATGTTTTCGTAGAAATTGTTTGCTATCGTGGAATGTTCTATCATAATTATTTTTAAAAATTACAGTTTCTCACATCCATGAATAGAATTGCAACATATTTTCTATTTTGAAATCTTATTAGAAATAAAAATCAACAAGAAAAGTATAATTTGTGCTTTTTTACCATTTCTATTGTTACATATATTATATATTTAGCTTCGAAAAGATATCTAGTTTTGTGCCAAACAAACAGAATTTGCGAAGGGAAATTTTTATTAGAGTAATATTGGTGGATACGGTTGGACATTTATAGCGGACATGGAAAAGAAATGCTTCAAAAGAATGATTTTGGCAATTTAAAAATCATGATTTTAATAAACATGATAAAAGGTATAATTAACTACTAAAAAAAATTCCTGACGCAGATTTGGAAGGAATACTTGATGAAATTAACAGTGTTGAATGGTACAAGGAACAGTTGAAAAATTTGGTAACAAATGTGATTGTCTAACCATGATAGTACGAAAATCAGGAAACGCAACAAGCTGGAAAAATAGAATATTGGTAAAAAGAATGATTTCGAATCTAAACACAATTTTTTTTAAACGATAAAAAAATAAAATCTGCCTCTACGTACTCTTGTTCCTAGCAGATTGCATTATTATTAGAGTAAGCCAAATAACATCTGTACAATTCACATAACTGATTGAATTAAAGTTTGATGATTAAAATGAAGATTTTTCAAACATTTAAAAATATATTTAAGGTGCTTAGTCTTAACAGACCCTTAAATGTGAGAGAAAATTCATTTCTCTGCCAAATAATTGTTACATTTTTTATCATGAAAATTTATTTATGGAAAAAAGACACCTGTATCTTCCAGGGTGAGAGAAAAACATTAGTAAACCCAAGATAATCAAGTAATTAATTGCTCCACGATAAAAATCTGTGCTACATGCACGATACTTCTAAAAGGAGGATACCTGGTCGAATATCCGATAAAATCCTTGAATTGGTTAATAGTATTCTGGCATCTGTCCAGGATCAAAAACAGCCGTTTGTTTATTCTCAGCTTTCGGGGATATTCTAGGCAACGTGTTGTGTTTAAACTTCGGAAAATTCGACGTTGCATATCTGCTTCCTCGGTTATGAGACAACGACTGATAAAGTATCAGGTTGTTCTATTGCAAACTTGGGTGCAAAATCGGAAGCAAAAGTCTATATTTCCTTTTCCAGTGGTGATTCTTCGTCTCTTCAGGAGAAATGTAAGAAGGCTTTACGCATACAGAATAATAGAATACTTTTTCCAAAAATATATTTTAATGAAGTGCTGATAACAGTCGTTAAGATTTTGAATCAGGAACTTATTTTAGAACAGATTAAAGTTTTTAAAATCACAATTTGAAAATTCGTGAAATTTAAGTAACGAGTATTTATGAAATCATGATGGATAAAAATGTAATTAGAATGAATTATTAGATTTGTAATTCTTTAATTTAGTCGCTTTGCTAATTTTGTAAGAAATTAATTGTAAGAAAAATTTAATAATTAATTTGTAAGAAATTATTAATTTGTAAGAAAAAAGTCACGAAATTTTCTCTCTCTTCTTAATATGTCAGGGGTTTGTAAATTTGAATTTTATGACAAAGCATTAATTTTTTATTTTCATATTTTTATTATTAGTTAAAATTGAGTAATAGATTCTTTAAGTTAAATTTGATAACACTCGCACAATACCAAATTTCACTGCAAGCCATCTGGTTATCAACAGTTTGAACATCATTGCGTAATGCATGTGTCTAAGTTTTGGTCAACTCGCCTAAAATATAAACATTAATTTGAACCAGAAATGTATAAATAACAACTTTTATAAAAGCTTTCTTGATGAAACTAGACATTTTAAATATAATAAAAGGAAATACAATTAGTATTTCATATCTACTATAGAATATTTTTTTTAGAATTTGAGTAACAACTCAGAGGATTATTCTAAGAACAATTCTACGTAATAGAGTGCATTAAAATAAGAAAGCAATTTTCAATCTTTCGTGAAGATAATGCATTTTTATACATCAAAATATATTCAATTAAAGCGATGGTGTGCTTAAAAATACATGCACTTAAAAAAAAATCATCGTTGTTTTTTAATAAAGTTAAACTTCAATTGAATGTACAACAAGTTTCAAAAATATTTTGCAAAGCATTTTTTTTTTAAAAAAGGAAGTTTCATATTAGGACAAACTAAGCCGTAACTTCATGCTTTTGTTATCAGCAACGAAAAAAAATATAATGCTGCAAAAATTTTATTGATTTTTTTTTCGAAATATTAAAAAAAAAAATTCAATATATACTGCATGAAACTAATATAACTGAAAAGAGAATTTTTTGAATTATAAATTAATGTAAGAATTATTTTTCGCTGCATTTTTTTCAAAAATAAGTCGAGAGAAAAATGAAAATATCACTTAATGTTTGATTAATTAAATTTTTAAATAAAATTTTAAAATTCTCCAAAATGCATATTTTTATCCTAACAAATATGCATGTATCAAATTTAATATCTTTAGATAAAATATTTTGGTCTGTTGAGAGCTAACATATACAAATATATATATAGGCACAAATTAATCCTTATATTAGCAGAAATAAGGATAAATATAATTATATTTATTCAAGATTCCACAGCTTTTGCATTTTAAAATCAAAACGTGGACCACAATTATAATAAATAATTGTTTTTTTATACAATAATAAATATATGACCTTAAAAACAATTTTTAGGATAATATTTTCTTTCTAAATTCTGAAGTTATTTTTGAAATTCAATCTACAAAGTTTAAGTGCTCAAATTTGAAGGTTTTAATTCATTTTATGAATGATTGTATATTAATGAAAAAACTCAAATATCATTGCAGAATCATAACGTGTGCAAGTTGAGTTTCAAAAAATAGTTTCTATGCAATCGGCTGCAATCTGTTTACCTGTTTTTCAATTAAATAAGTATAATGTGCTTGAAATTATATTTTTATATAATTCGGTATCATAGGTGCAAAGAAGATGTAACCAGTCATTCTGAATCATTTAAATTTATTATTATTGATCCACATACTTCTGTGATGAGTAAATGCAAAACCTTGATAAGTGACAAGTTGTGAAAAAAAGTGAATATGAAACGTCCAAGTTTGGCACTCATCTTTCTTCTCATCTGCGCTCGTGAGATTGCCAGTAAAGAAAAAATGTAAAACTATATTCAAACTTTAGATTTCGAAATGATAGGATAGGAATCCATTTTTTACGTGCTTAGTATATAAATACATTCCATTGAGAAAGTTGTTATTTTGAGCTGAAAAAGCAATTAAAAATATAATTGCCTTAATATTTGTTTAGTGTTAATGTGTTTCGCCTTTGCCATGCAAAATAAATGTTTTGTACTAAATTCGAGTAATTGATTTGCACCATTTTGACA